>NW_027508799.1:22687500-22775000 GCF_051911475.1 Siphateles boraxobius | reverse complement strand
AGTGTCAATACAATTTATGAATGTTTTTAAGTTAACTCAAAACCAAATTTTTATATGTAAGAAAAAAATATACATACACTACCATTCAAAAGTTTGAGGTTGATAAGATTTTGTAATGTTTTTTTAAGTTTCTTATGCTCCCCTAGGCAACATTAAAACAACAACAACAACAACAACAACAACAACAAAAACAGTAAAAGCAGCAATATTGTGAAATATTCCAAGTTCCAAGACATGTTCTACTTTATATTGAAAATGCACAGCTGGCTAATGAAGGTTTAAAGTGCAATCATGTGTAACCTAAGACTATAAGGGATTTATTCAATTAAACATCCTTAAAGAGTATCATTTCCGTTAAAGTGTGGCATTTTTCTCTCAATGTTTGCATCTGTACAAGTGAGGTTGTGCAGAAATCCCTTATATAGAGATGTGTGGGCGTGTATTATGCTAATTACTCACTACAGGCACACATTGCTTCATTTTTAGAATAACTGGGATCCATTACTATTACAATGAGCGCAATTGAATGCTATGGTATGCACCTGTTGTGAATCTGGAGGAACTTTTGCAGGAAAACCTTTTTGTATAAATGCACCTTGTATGCAATTATTAACCAATGATTGTGAGCATGTTTGTAAATGGAGTTTTGATAAGTTTTGACCTCCCAGATAAGGTCAAGTTCAGTATTTTGTTTTGCTATAGCAGGTAAAGCATTATGATGGGTGCTGACAATTCAACACCGGCTTCGGGAGGTTTTTAACACCCTATTAAAAATGCTCTGCAGGGAAACAGCGTAATCCATTTCCTTGACAACCGTCAGAAAGGAAACGCAATATTTTTTTTACATTTCTATAGCTAAAATGCTCTGTACTCTATTCCTTTCCTTTCTTTCTGTTGCCTCGGCAACAACAGGAATAGATGCAGGTCAGAGCTGGGGGAGGGTAATCAGCATGAGCAACTAAACACTCGCAAAAAGACTCATTACACACAAACATATGCACGAGCATCCGATTCAGTCACACAATGTATAGGATTTAGTCACAGCTCCATTGTACATCAGCTCAGTGCAGTATTTGGACTACTGTTCCCATAAGTCTGTGGCTCACCTGTGAACGTCACCTGTTTTAGTAACAATCTCACTGCTATCTGCGCTATGACAGCCATTTAGAATGGAGACATTCTTCTGAAAAGCAACAGATCCCTTTGGCAAATCAGTAGTACAGTAGTTGTGAAATTGTTTTCTTATAGAGCCACAGTCTGACTTAAATCAGAAATCTTAAAGTATAGAGCCATCAGCCATACACAATGCAACAGAACAAAACAGATTACAGTGACTGCATCTTCTCAAAGACATCGTTCTAGAAGCATGCAAGGTGAAATGAGTGATCTTAAAACTATTTTAATAATATGAAGTCCATATTTGTTCTAATGGTCTGGATACTGTACACTAAGACCATTCCCTTAATCAGTATTTGCATCTTAGACTTAATTAAAGATATAGTCTCTGAAAGTGTTATTTTCCCCTCTGGCAAATCGTTTTTTTTCCCCTAGCAAATTTTGTTAGATTTATGCTAAGGAACTAGGAAAACAATTTGCCAATGTATAGAGTATGATAATTCAGGGTATCTTTTCCTGAAAACAAGCCTTTATATCAATAATAAACAATGCAAGTAAGTACATTTATGTTGTTTAAGCATATTTACACAGTTCTACTGTAAAACAAGACAAAAATATTCTGATTAAGAAAATTATGTTTTGCAGTGTAGTGACTGTTTTACACCAACCACTGTGTGTGCAAAAGAAACATGAATTAAAGGACAAGTTCGGTATTTTACACTTAAAGCCCTGTTTTAAGATCGTTTCTGACGAAATAGAACGGTTGAGATTGAAATGTGGACAAATGCTGCTGTCCCGAGAATTTTAGGTTTCTGTATTAGAACCCCCCCACCTCCACAATGGTTTCATTGGGGCACTGGAACAATCTTTCATAAAACGCATTCAACTTTAGTTTACAAAGACATGAAACTCACCGAGTGGCCTGGGGTGTTCACTGATATGCTCACACAAAAATCGCTGCAAAAGATGCTTTCCTAAAGTTTCCTAAAGAAACTAAAGTTTAATGCGTTTTATGAATGATTCTGCCATGGACCCTATGAAACCATTGTCGAGGTGGGGGGGTGCTAGAAAATTCTCGGGACAGCAGCATTTGTCCAAATTTCAATCTTAACCGTTCTATTTCATCAGAAACGATCTTAAAACAGGGCTTTAAGTCTAAAATACCGAACTTGTCCTTTAAGTGTTAGAAAATTAGTTGATGGGTCACAGCATAACTGACCGACAACATGGACTGTGTTGTGCTGGTCAACCCATAAAGCTTCTTAATCTAGCTTGAAAAGCAAGTTTTTTTTTGAAATATCATACCAGTGACCAGCTTAAGCAATTTAATACATTATTCAAATCCATCATAGACAAGAACCAACAAGCCAACAGACCAGCACTAACCAGCATATAGGCCCAGTTTCACAGACAGGGCTTAGATTAAGCTTTAGTTATAAACGTGTCTTGAAAAAAAACATTACTGGTGTGGATCTTGAGACGAAACAATGGCACTAGCATATTTTAAGGTACGTCAGTGCAAATTGATTTCGGTTAAAACAGCTCAAACATTTATTTTAGTTTGAGACTAGTTTAAACCTTGTCTGTGAAACCGGGGATTAGTTAATTGGTTTAAGCCTAGTATGATTTTTGCAAGTGGACCATTCTGCCATCTGTGCTACATTTAAACCAAAAGTGTGATCTCTCTCTGCAGAAGAATTTACTGGTAATCATAAATGTGCAGGCAGTATTGATCGACTCTTCCAAGAAACAACATCTTCCAATTTGCCCCTTCATCTCTACAGGTGCTCCTAAACAACCATGATTGCTTTAACACTTTCTCCTCCAAACATACACCAGGCAAACACATTCATGTATTTGAACACGCCCACGGTGAACATGTTTTCTGCATTGTCAGAGGAGTGACGTTGACCACGTGTTGGAATGTAATGTATCAATGAGTTAACGTGCAGCACTGGATTAACAACAAAAGGACCATTTCCCAGATAATACGTACAACATGAAGGTATTATGTTAAAGTTGTCTCATTTCTAATAATAATTTTTCTATTTTTAATTTATATTTTCCTATAATATGGTTTTTACTGAACACCTACTTGCTAAAACTTCTACAATCTTCTAAACATGTTAGATCACATACTTCAAAAAAAAAAAAGTAAAACTAAATCCCTTTGGTTTACAAAGTTCCCAAAGTACTGATATGACAGTACAGACAGGAAACCTACAGGCCAGGCAATACATTCACATGATAAATGTCACAAAATCCAAGGATATGCTTTAGCCTTCATGACCTTTAAGGTCTACAGAATCAATGCTGAGAATTTTCCAACAATCACGTAATAGGAGACCAACAAATAAAGACACTGAGGACTCAAGTACAGAACATCTGACATAATCACAAAACAGCTTACCTGCGAACAAACAGAGAACAACAAACATTCAAACAAACATGCAAACCCACACCACCCACAAGATGCAACTGATGACTAATGAAAAAAAAGCACTCTCAGAAAACTGGCCATAGGGAAAGACAGAGATGGAAGTGTGAAGGAGACACTCACCATAAACTGAACGTTGTCGAAGCCATTAGACAGCAGGTGGTTTTCGTACTGCACCAGACCGATGTTGTCCAGCCACTGTCCTACGGACTGGACCGGGCACCGGGGGCCTATCAAGGGGTGCAGAGGGAGGCGTTTGAGAAGTGAGTAGCCATCCACCCGGTAACAGCGACAGTCCGGCTGCGAGAGCTGGCACTGCCACATCATGTTCCGCGCAATGTGACTGTCAAACGAACCCGCCATGCTCAACAAGCAACGGAGAGCGCGAGTGCAAACAGGAGAGATGGAGAGAGCGAGAAAAAGGAGGTGGAAAAGTGATTTCAAGGAAACAAAGAAAGTAATGCTTAGAACAGTAGAGAAAGGGAAGAGAACATAAAGAGAGAGCAAAGTAGAAGAGGGTCCTCTCAGGAGAGTGAGCGTTAGGGTCCGTGCTGGTGGAGAAGTACGCCGGCGGTGGAGGTAGGCATGCTGAAGGCTCCAAATTACATCCACAAGAGAGGTGAGAGATGCGCGATCACCAACCACCGCTTCAGCCGCTGCGCTGCTCAACCTGTGTCTCAGTGTGTGGATAGTGCAGGCATGTGCATGTGTGCATCTGCGCGTGCGGGAGGGAGCGAGCGTATGTGTGTGTGTGTGAAAGAGGATAGGAATGACAGCGTGCAGCTTGCTTGGTAGAATTCTGTTCCTCCAGCACTCCCACACTCATTTGTATGCCTCTGCATCCTGTGCCACTGTGCTCTCTCTCTCTCTCTCTCCCTCCCTCTTGGTCTCTCTTTCTCCCTCCCTTCTTTCCAGTAGCTGTACCTCATATTGCCGATAATAGCCATCAGATCAACCCCAGCCTCTTTGTCTGAGTGCAGAAGCTGCTGTTGCTCCCTCCCACACGTACACACACATACATACACACACACTCTGTGGGCGTCTGTGAGCATTGGTGGAATGGTAACACAAACAGGCTTTCTGAGGACAAAAAAAAACGAGGGACCACTGCAGAGGAGAGGCAAGACAGAAGTAGAGGAGAGGCAAGGAGAGGAGACGAGACAAGAGGAGAGGCATTGATGGAAAAGGTGAAAGTAGAGCAGAGAAGAGAAAACAAGAGTTGAGAGGAGAGTAAAGGTGAGAAGAAAGATGAAAGACAACAACAGAGGTTGCAAAAATAAATAAAAAAAGAGGAGGAGAAGAAAGGGAGGAGAGGAGTGGTAAAGTGGATGCCGTGAAAGAAAAGGTGAAGAGACAGAGTTAAGGTGGCATGAGAGACAAATAGAAGAGGAGGTGAAAGAAGAAAAGAAGAGGAGAGAGGACAGGAGAGGGGAGGTGTGCAAGAACAGGAGAGGAGGAGGGAGGAAGGGAGAGACAGAATGAGAGAAGGTGAAAGGAGAGAAGGCAAGAGGAGAGGACAGGAAAAGTGAGAGATGAAGCGAAAGGAGAGGTGGTGAGAGGAAAGGCAAAACCAGATGATGCAAAAGGAGAGGAGAGGATGAGAGGGGTGCAGACAAGGGGAGAGGCAAAAATAGGGGAAAGAGGAGGTGAGAGAAGATGCAAAAGGAAAGGAGGCAAAAATCAGAGGTGAGACGAGAATGAGAATGAGAAGAGGAAACAGGAGGTGAAGGGAGAAGACAGGAGGCAAGAGTATAGCTACAAAGAGAGGATGAGAGAGGACAGAAGGTGAAAGGAGAGGCAAAAAGAGGAGGGAGTATAAAAAAAGTGTTTTTTGTGCAACAAGAAACAAGTGGAGAGAGGAAAGGAGGTGAGAGGAGAAGAGAGGAGGTGAAAGGAAAGAAGAGGAGAGGACAAAAGGTAAAAGTGGGGTTAAAAGAAAGCAGGGGATGGGGAGACGAGGAAAAGGGCAAAAGGAGAGGATGTGAGATGAGAGAATGGAGAGTGGAGAGAGGACAGGAAGTGAAAGGGGAAGAGATGAAGTAAGAGGAGCGGCAAGTTAATTGTTAATTTCCTCATTATTAACTTCAATGGTTTTCACTTTCGTTGCTGTGAGAATCTCAGGAGCGTGATATCCAGTGAATGAGATGTTACTTTCCCTCTCAAAAACTAAACTGTCCCAAGATCAGCGCTTAGAGGTCTAAACTGTCCATCCACTTCTTGTCCCCCCGCTCTCATTATGACTACAGGAAGAGCACAGTGACGAGAGGAGAGCGCACAGTAACCATGGTTACATCTCAAAAAGCTCCCTGTCTATGAGCAGATCTTTGACACTACTGAAGGAAACCCTCCTGTCTCACAGTGTTGCACACTTCACAGCCGTTAGTTGATATTCCTACCAAGGCACGGGCATCCTATAGTTATGGATATATGTTAAATGTACTGAGATGACTCACTATATGCATCAACATCACACACAAACATAGACACACAAACCTGAGTGATTCTCCGTAATCCCCTCCAACTCTGTGCCAATTCCAGCACCTATGGAGCTCATAATCTTGTCAATCTGTGGAGAGGAAGAAAGAGAGAGAGAGAGAGAGAGAGAGAGAGAGAGAGAGAGAGTGAGATAAATTGAGTGTTTGCATAACGGCAGGCTCTCATCGCTATTTTTATATCTTTACTCCATGGCATTTCCCCACAGGCTTCTCCTCATTGCTCTTTTCCTACAAGCTTACTTTTAGGTTTTTTTCTTAAATGCCAGTAATTGTGCTCCGAAACCACTTAATTGTTGGCTAAAAGCTGGGGGAGAAATGGGAATTTTGGGAAGGCAATTTATCACAATCAGCTTCGTTTGAGAATATGTCAGTTTCGGAGAGAGAGCAGGGAGAGTGTTTTTTGATGAATGTCTCCTCATTAAAATGACAGTGATGTTCGGAGTGAAGAAAGTGTCGTTTCACATCCATAAAGCCGAACACCTGCCTTCAAAGAACAGCCCTCGCTGTTTCCCAGCGGACCGTGTTTTTACTCCAAAGAGAAAGCGGCTCGGAAGCCCCAGACGAACGGATGCAGAACTCTCCCCTCTCCCCTTTGATCAGTTATTTCTAATGTATGTTCTCCTTTGAAGACCTTACATCTGGGTGAGGCTGGGAAGGAAAAGGCTCCGATGCATTAAATCTATTGACTATGGAGTTTTAGTCATCATATGAAGCAGGAAGCCCCGTGGCGTGTATATAAATATAATCACTGACCTGAAAGAGAATTAACTCTAAAGAAGCATTCACACCATATTAGAGGCTGGGACTATTTTTATTATGTGTACTTGGTTTATTTTGATCTTTGATAAAATGTTGCAATAGGGTAAATCTCTGTCAAAGATGTTCAGGTCATATTTTTGCCATTATTGTAATGATTAAGCACAATCCCCAAAAATTTCTCATTACTGTGAAAAAATGTAAAAAAAAATGAAATGGCAAAGTATTTAAACATGATAATAATGAGAACTTGAGGGTTAACTGTGCTTAAGTAACTGTCATGAACATAAATAAATAAAATAAAATAAAAAATTGATATTGGTTCTTTATGCAAACAACACCTTATTTATTATTTTAAATATAGACATGTTTTTGATTTGACTTATCAGTTCAGTCAGTATAATTAGGATGTCATTATTCAAAGGCACTTCCTCCATTAATTGACTGACTGCTTGACTTTTTATATATTACCCTGAATAAAAGCTGCCCTAGTAGAAAATAGATCACTGTCAGTGCAAAACAGAAGCGCAAACGTGTCCCAGGCCTATCATTATGCATACTTTATATATTAAAGAAACACATTAAAAATCATTTAGCTGCCATGACAACATTGTTGAATAATTTAGGCTTTCTGGCGAAAGGGCATGATTTTTGCATCACACATCAAAAATATACGCCGAGCACCGAAAGAAAACCTTTCAAGCCAGTCAGCTTGGTTACTTCAAGCTAAGTGAATTAATTAAGTGGAAATGATTCTGCAATTAGCTGGTAATTAAAACGTTATTACCTCTTCCCACTCTGCCGTAAAGGAGGGGGTTCTCTCCAGTCTGTTGGGGCTGCTTTTACCGGGGCTGCTCTGCCCTCTGGAACTCCACTGCTCCTCCTCGATGGGAGACACTGCCACCAGGTTAGAGTCTGATTTGGAGAAATTTCTGGACAGCTGAAGGTCCAAAACGTTTTTTGGCATGGACCTCATCCTCCCAAGTGTGCAAGATCTTTCTTCGTAGCTGGTATTGCTACTTGCTGGTCTATTGCCGCCCGTGCTGTTGCTCCGGGCCTCCCCGTTCCTCGCATGCACCCCCTTGGTCTTGTCACCCAGTTCACCGAGCGGGAACGTACCCTGGTTGACCTGTGTGTGAAAAATCGTCCTGTAGACTATCTGCGGTTTGGCTTCTCTTTGGGTCTTAAGGGCAGACGCCTCACTGCCAGTGCGAGGGAACGGAGGCGAGTATTCGGGCGCTCTGAGAAAATTCCCGTGCCGGACCGGGGGCTCAGGAACGCTGAACTTTCGCACTTTGCTGTAGAGTTGGTAGGGGTTATCAGGGGATTCGCAGGCAGGAGATGAGCCGTGGAGGAGGCCGGCAAACTGCTCGGGAACGTGGCTGTTTCTCCGGTCGTCTCGCTCTATGCACTCTTTCTGGTGTACCGCCTCATCTGCAAGGGGGGGGGGGGCGGGGTTATTAATCAGTAAAATCAGATTCTCAAGGCTTCATTCCTTTCCTCTCCCGTTCATGCTTTTCTTTTACACATAAAACACAAACACACATCAATAACAGTATAAACAAGCCATTTAAAACGTAACAAACCTAGAAGGAATAATGTTTCTATGAGCGCCTGGACAGTGTTCCCCCTAGGAAGATACAAATGTGTCCTCGCTCTGAAGTACAATCACCCAGGCAGATGCTGGATATAAAATAGTGTTGTGTCAGTGTATATATGTCATTTGGTCGACTAGCTGTTGAGATCAGAACCAAATATGTGCCTGAGGTTGGGGGCAAACCAATCTGTTCATTGGAGTGAGAGAGACCCTGTTCTTGTCTGTCTCTTGTCCCCTACGGCCCACAGAGGACTGTCTCCTGCATGCCCCATGTAAAGAAGCCCAGGACTCCTTCACTAAAGAGCTCTTAAAAGCTGTCCTCAGGCAGCATGTGATCTGTAGTGTAAATGAGGATCTCAGTTCATGGAGGTCACCGGGTTTATTCAGTTCTTGATAAATATGAGCGGTCTATGTGGTTATTTTTAGGCTCTTATGTTTAAATTACAGTTATGACGTCTGCATTCATCAAGATGTAGGTGTACTTCATGTTCTCTGTTTATTCTGTACAGTCATGAGCGTTGGAGGTTTTAGAGGTGGTTTTTGCTTGCTAAAATGTAAACAAATATTAATAATATCTAGATTTTAATATCTTTTCAGAAGAAAACAATGTTGCTTACAAATTGAAAAGTCACCATCCTCGATGCAAAGGGGTTTTCGGGTGGATTCTTACATGTTCAAGTAAACAAAATCATATTATACTGTATATATAGCTATAAAATGAATTTTCAAAGTTCTTATAAAATATCTTATAAAAGTACTAGCACAACTCTCCTTAATAAGCCCCATGACTTGAGGTATCACTCTTGTCTGTAGCACAAAATGTGTGAGACATCTTAATGCACCTGAATTCAACATCTTCCAGTCTTAACCTTTAAGTATGAGCAATAGAAATAGGTCATGCTTATTAGGAAAACTAACTAGGTCACTTTGAAATATGCATACTTTTTATCACATTTTCTATGCCGACAGTATAGTTTTGAAAAAAATATGGACCAATGTTGTATTGTTTATTTCATTGTCAAATTGGTATTCAAAAGTATTTTCAAATTAACCAAAATTTCATAAAATTAACATGCAAGGGGGTGTGTAGGATTGTATGAATGGAAAGATTTTACGTTTTCTGCAGATGAAAATTACACACAAACCTTACGATAACTAATTATAATAAATGCAAGTGTAATTTGGCTTGGTTCAACCAAGCCACTGCATTCACACACAACACATGCACACATATTGGTACATCCTGCTTTGATCCTGTCCAGACAGTCACATAAATTTCCCTTTTATCTCATAATGCAGAATAATCAACTGAATGGAACGCTGTGCTACAGGCCAAAATAACCACCGGAATAGAGGAATCGGAAAGGAACACAGAGAAAGATGCTATTTTTATTTAGCATCAAAAATGTGTCGATCTTGCATAAAGCTCACAGCACAAATAAACAAGACTAAATGGAGACCGGGCAAATTCTGCTTTGATGAATAACTAAAACGCCTCTCAAAAGCATTGCTGCTCTCGTCCCAACACATCCCAACCTTACAAGTTTTCAAAACAGGCTCTGAATTAGTGTTTTTTTAACCTAATTAAAATGTGCCTAAGCAGCACAGTAATGGCATGTAATATAAATCACAGGGCTGCATTTGCATGTACTGTACCACCTCTACATGCTGGATCTCATATCTGGAATCTAAAGTGAAAAGGCAGCGTCCTGTGTGATAAATACGGGTGTGGACGGCGGAAGACATGCTCCGCTTAAAAGGTTTTTGAAGCGTACGCTGGAATGGACTCCAGCAGTCAGATTTAGTGAATGCGGAGAGACATGATGCTAAACAGGATATCAGTATCTATAACACTTCGAGGGAAACATCAGAGCTCAACAGTTCCCCATCCCGTCCTTTCCCGGCATCTGTGCCGTGTTTCAGCTCGTGTAAACAGCATTTTCAACCGATAAAGATCAAATTACACTCCTGCAGGCTGAGCAAAACAGGTGGAGACAACAAGAGAATGAGTAAATCTTGCACACAAACAAAATGAGTTTAAAGGGATAGTTAAAAAAAACTACTATCACCTCAATGTTGTTCCAAACTTTTATTACCATTTTTATGATGCTTTTGCATCATTTTCATAATAGCATGGGAAAAGAGTGGCGAGTTCATTGTTCAAAATGTCTCCTGTAGTCATGCTACAGGTGTGAAGCGACATGAGGGTGAGTTATGATGAATTTTTGGCTGTAATATTTCGCCTTTGACCCTGAAGAGAGAAGATAATGTTGTACAAAGGGTCTGTGTCAGTTTTGATCATCTAGAGCGAAAGGATCGCAAGTTAAATGCCATGATGAGTTCATCCATTGAGAGACAGAAACAGCATGAACTATCACAACAGTAGTAAAGGTCACTGCCATCTCAGACAAAACAGCAGTCGGCATACAAAACACAGAGGCCTTGACCGTCATCTGTGAGAAGCCAAATACAAACACGCAGCAGGAAAAACTCACACTGAAAAGGATCAAAGGAATAAGGTAGGTTAACTCTATCTGAAGAATTTAAGGGATAATCTGCCTTACATTAAGTCTACACTAGAAGAGAGTTACATGGCTCCACTAGTCGTCAGTATAAATTGTAGTTCACTGGCCTCTTTACCACACTAATAAAGATGCAAATTAGCCCCCAAACTCCCAAAATGATGCCATTGCCAACAGAATCCCGATAGGTCTAATATCCGCATCAATAGTTTGAGAATACAGTATTTGATTAATTTAACATCAAATAAAAGACTTAACATAAAAATAAGTAAAGTTGCATGTTAAAGTCAATATAAAAATGGAAGCTGCAATAGTTTTTCTTCTCGTTTGTGACATATCTGAGTGAAACGGCTTCTGGAATGAGAGAAGAATGTAGGATGGGACTTGTTTTTCGACCTCGGGAATTGATTTGATCATTGGAAGTTGGGCGTTGCTAACTAAATAGAGGCAGTTGTGGAGGATATTTAGTCCCACTCTCCGCCAAGACATACAGTACTTCATGAAGAGAAACAGACGCTGTTTTGGCCGGAGGGAGTTTTATTTTTTTTGATTAAATAGTATGAGTGCACATAAATTTAAAATAATAATAATTATCTGCACAGATAAACCCTTTATAATAAGCACGGTAACATTCTATAAAAATTGATTTCATGATTTCATGGTGTCTTTAAAGGAAAATGAGTGTGTTCACCAAAGCTCACAGGAAGGCAGAAGTGGATAACCATCTACAGTATAGAAACCACTCAGCACACCTACACAGCCATAATGGAAAGTTCACATCAGTTTCTGGGAAACAGATCAAATAAAAAGCACAATTTATGGGTAATATAAAGGCAAGAGCGCTTAGAGATCTTTGCCACCAACACTGAGAAAAAATGTGTCACCAAACTACAAGAGATAACAGAGGAAAGAGACTGTTTTGTGTGTGTGTGTGTGTGTGTGTGTGTGTGTGTGTGTGTGTGTGTGTGTGTGTGTGTGTGTGTGTGTGTGTGTGTGTGTGTGTGTGTGTGTGTGTGTGTGTGTGTTGGGTCTGAAAGTTTTCTGAGAAATCAAATCTGCACAGGAATGTTTGGAAAATGTCTGAACAAAATAATAATAAAAAATAAAACAAATTAATCAATCAAAGAATTTACTTAAGCTGGACAGAGACTTTCTTATAGATATAGATAAATTAAATTATAAAATAAATTAAATAAAATTACCTATTTTTACCTGAAACATTTATATTCACTAAAGAAACTTTGGCTACACTTTATTTTGATATTCCACTTTCGACATTATTACTATAAGTAACTTTGCAACTACATGTCAACTAACTCTCATTAAGCTATTAGTAGACTGTAATGTTAGGGTTAGATGTTTGGTTTAGTAGAATAAGTTGACATGTACTTGCAAAGTCACTTATAGTCAGTAGAATATATATAATAAAGTATTAGCAGATATTAAGCAGACAGTCTACTGATACTCTAATGAGAGTTAGTTGGCATGCAGAGATAACTTATAGTGATAATGTCTAAAGTGGAATATCAAAATAAAGTGTAACCAAAGTTTTCCATGACTGCTGGAACCCTGAACAAACCAATGAATTCTTTAATTAAATGAACAAATATAACATTACAAAAATATAGACTTAATCAATCAATAAATGAACTTACAGTGGAATAGTATTTATATATCCTTTTTTAGTGTCTTCCTCTTCCTTCATTTCTAATATCTGTCCCTTTTCCCACATTCCTCTCAGATTAGATCTACAGCTGGAACCGCAACAGGTGACATCCGGTAGTCATGGAGACAACACAGTGGCTTCCTAAAATTATGGGCTCAAAGCTTTTGGGTTTCAGAAGGGAGAGATGAAACAGTGAAAGGAAGAAGATAGACAGAAAGAAAGAAAGTGATCTACTGCTGATTGACTGTGGCGCCATCTGAACTGACCCACAGGTCAAAGAATCCGAGAGATCTCAGCAGAAGTGCTCAAGTCTTATCTGAGCACAGCAGAGAGTGCATCAAAAGCTCACACAGGGTACAAAAGGCTGATCTGGGGTCAGCGGGAGGAAATCTATCCCGCAGCACAGCGCCTGAACTCTTCCCATGTAATTAGATCGCTAGGGTTACTTGTCGTAATTTATAAAAGACACATATATGAGAAACTTGAGCTTTGAGGCAAAAACAGTGGGGGTAGAGATCATCCTGTGATAAAAACAAATGCTTTCCATTCAATTTGATGCACTGACAGGTTGCTGTGCTCCAAAAAAAAAAAAAAAGAGCAGAGAACAGGTGCAAAAAACTACTGAATCACCAGCTGTTGCCCATTCCTCATTTTTAAAAGGATAGTTCACACAGACATTAAATTATGTCATCATTTAAACATTCCAAACTCCAAAAGAAGTAACATAAAAGGCGTACAAACGACTCAAGTCACTATATTCCAATTTTACCGAGGCTGTGTGTGAAATTTTCCCTTTTATTGTACATTTCCCCCCCCAAGACTCTTAAAGGAATAGTTCACTTCAAATGAAAATTCTGTCATCATTTACTCACCCTCAAGTTGTTTCAAACCTGTATGAATTTCTTTCTTCTGCTGAACACAAAGGAAGACATTTTGAAGAATGTCTGTAACCAAACAGTTCCATTTTATCAGCATGATCAAAACTTTGCTGAAAAAACTGTTACACACAATCTTCTACATGCCATCAGTTGTCTGATTAATAGTTTATACTTTTTTAGCAAGTAAAAGGGCCTATTAGTATATTATACTAATAATTCAGGTCGTAATACAAATTTTTTTGTTGTGAATTTGCTGTGAGCTCCATATTCTCTTATATATATCATACATGTATATAAAAGCCACAAAGTCTGGTGTAGCAAACAAATATGATAATAAAAAAAACTTTTTTACATTAGATTTATTCAATAAATGGTTCCATAAAAAAAAAATTATACACACACACACATATATATATATATATATATATATATATATATATATATATATATATATACATATATACATATTTCAGACTATTATTTCATATGTCAGGCTTTACAGGATTAATTCTCATCAAGAATACAACTCACCGTACTTAATACATGAAAACCCAAATGAGATTTGAGAGAGATCTTCTCACACAAATCCATCATATAACTTCAGAAGATTTAGAATATTGATTTAAAATCATACGGACCACTTCGAAACCACAGTAAATGAGGACTTAATTTTGATTTCGAGTGACTAGACTGCTGGGTGTGAGAGCAGCTTACGGAGTTCTTATCCAGATGATGAGCTTACTGCTGTATTTCTGACTCACTAGTGTGAAGAGCTCCTCCAGAACATGCAGTAAACAGCAGGGAGGAGAACATCAGCCAGAGCCAGTGATACAACAGGAGCCGCAGTGCATGCTGGGCCGACAGTGAAGAGCGAAACTCAGCTTGAATCTGAAGCCCGACAAGGGTTAAATTGAAAAGAGTATATATTCTTAAAAAGTTGTGGACCTTCCCTCCCTTCATTAAACATGGAGAAACACCCATGGTTAAAAATATCAAATGCTACAATAACGCTAGACCACCTACCTCCTTCTTGGAAACCGTATGGCGCTCGTATACTTTAGCAAACAGGTATGAAGCAGCAAAACAGTCAGCAGGACTTTCCAGGAGGACGATCTTATGAGGAATGTGGTTATGTGTGCGAGTCCCACCTCTGAGGTCACACTCGCACACATTCGTTTACATGAAGTTTTTCATTCTCAAAGATCTGATAGGGCCACGGTTGCACCACACAGCATTCCAGTGATGTTTCTGTGCACGCATTTACACACACTCATCTGTGCACACACTCGAACACACACACGCCACTGTCATGTCTTGTCATGTCACAACAGAAACTGGAAAATAAGTACTTTAGACGTATGTATTTGTGAGCTTATACAGTATAAGGGAACTTCATTTTAATGTTGTTCGTCTATTTAGATTAGTCTGAAATTCAAAATCAGGGTGGGGTTGTAGATGCAGGAGGAAGTAATGATGGAGAACAGTAGAAAAAGAGCAGAATGGGCTGAGCCGCTCATAAACAAACACACACACACACACTGAGCTGATGGCTGTCTCTTCCAGTGGATTAAAGGCCACATGTTTAATTGCTTGTTAACAAATGTTTACTGTGCCGTATTGAACTGCACCCATTTCCTGCCAAAAATAGGACAAGAGATCCTGCCAGTCCTACAGCAGCTCACAGAGAGAGGAAAAGAGGAAAATGTATGTGCATTTTACATACAGTATAATAAATAAATAAATAAAGGACTCTAATATTCCAATAGTCAGAAAACAATCTTTTTAGTGCTTGCTAAGGCATATTACTATTGTTCATACTTAGGGTCTGCAATGATATATCAAGGGGTTCGCAGACAGCTATATAATACAGAAGAAGTTATCTGCGAGACAATTTGAAGGAAGATTATCTGTTTAGCTTAATATATTATTTAATAATGTTATGAGTTATTAATAAATATACACTACGGTTTAAAAGTACTGTAATTTATAAGACACACTACAATGTTACCAAAGATTTCTATTTCAAATAAATGCTGGTCTTTTAATCTTTCTATTCATCAAAAATAAAAGGAAAAAATGTATTATGGTTTCCAGAAAAATACTAAGCAGCACAGCTGTTTTCAACATAGATAATAATCAGAAATGTTTTTTGAGCACCAAATCAGCATATTAGAATGATTTCTGAAGGATCATGTGACACTGAACACTGAAGAGTCATGATGCTGAAAATTCAGCTTTGCATCACAGAAATAAATTACATTTTAAAATATATTTAAATAGAACCCAGTTATTTTAAATTGTGAAAATATTTCAAAAATATATTTATTTATTTTTGCTTACCGACCTCAAATTTTTGAATGGTAGTGTAAATAATTGTCATTACCTTGAAAATATAGCTCTTTTTATATTGAATGGCTCTAAGTTGCCTGAGTGAGGAGGTCCCTGGGCATGTATAATGTAAAAAAAGAAGAAAAAATGTATGCTATTACAATTCAAAACAATAAGACTCGTGATTTTTGCCTAGTATATTATAAAAAAGTTTTAAGAAAATCATAGGCTTGCATTGAATGGGGGACATGAGCCATTTAGAGATCAAAATATCATAGGGGTGATGGCATGAGCTCTTTTGAGGGCAGTAAGAAACCATCTAGAACCCCAGAGCACCTTAACAATGGCATATCATTGTGCTAAAAAAACACCCAGAACTCAGTAGCAATCACATAGCAACCACAAAAATCAATCATTTTGAAAAGTCATAACATTCCTTAATCCTTTCCTCGATGTACTGAAGTGTACTTACAGTTTGAGGTTTGTTTATTCATATCGCTAACACAAGTAGGCATTAAGTATAAGCAATCCTAATAGTGATTCTTGTCTTATCAAACGTCTAAGTATTGAGCATAAAATCCCAATAGTCCAAAAGAGTTGTAGTGACATTAACATAAATTATCAAAAAATCATCAACTTGTGTAGCCTACAGATAGTCATAAAGCAGGGCGTGTGAGCATTTCCTCATTGAGTTACATCAGGAGGGGCAAGTTAGGTTATGATTGCAGGACAGCGTTCAGCACCACATCTGGTACAGTCTTGTTTCATTTTGTCTGGTGCTTTTCTTTGACTCACTCTCAGATATTAAAAGTCACAGAGCAATATCAGACCTGTCAATCACCTAACATCTTAAAGGGACTGCTGCCCGACGTCTAAATGTACAAATCAGTCTATGAATCTGTCAGTCACTCAGGTCTCATGGGCAGCACTTCTACAATATACAATTCAATATATCCTTTCTTGTATGTAATCTCTCCCTATATGCCCGCAGGAATCATAAACAATTATAAAATATTGAATTCACTGTAGCTTTCCCATTTGTTTCAAAGTGCACCATCTCCAAGGCAACCAGCATCGAAAAGTGCTGTGGGGTACGCATGCTGTCAGAAGAGTGATGGTAGACTCATGTAACATTAGAAACTAGAACTATTTAGATGATACAAGTGTGTGTGTGTGTGTGTGTGTGTGTGTGTGTGTGTGTGTGTGTGTGTGTGTGTGTGTGTGTGTGTGTGTGTGTGTGTGTCTGTGTGTGTCTGTGTGTGTGTCTGTGTGTGTGTCTGTGTGTGTGTCTGTGTGTGAGTGAGTACTGCATGTGTGTGTGTTTATGGGTGGACAATAAAAACATTAATTTTAATGCACTCAAGGCAAAGGACTCTGATCTATGAATCCCTGTGGGAGGCTGCACTACAGGGAACACACACACACACCGATCCACTAATCAAACTCTCTTTAATGGAATTATGGTGTTTAATTATGCCACGGAGCCCCGTTAGCACGCTGACTCATAAAGACGAGTAGGGTGCACAATAACGCCTGCATGAGTGCATGGACACACACCAAAACACTCCATTAATAATATGGTGAGAGCATACAGTAAGTGGGCATCAGGTCAGTTTATAGTTCTTGGACATTCTTGGCAGTACAGAAGAGGACAAGAAGGCACTTATCGAGAAGTAAATTGAAGAACATGGTGGCTGTTTGAAAAGACATCCCTACTTTCAAATAAAAGAAACAATCAATGGACAAAGGCAACATCTAGTTTTGTTATTTTAGATTGCTAGTACAGGCATTTGTTTTTATATAAAATGTAGCAATTATTGTAAAACTATGCACTTTTTGTCATTATTTGTTGATAATTGTTGTAAGTAAAAGTCTAAAAATCTTAGATCACACTTTTTCCTGGAAATTCGAGTTGAAATTTGTATAAAAAAGTAATTAAATTAATAAAAAATGATTAATTAAAAATGAAAAAGTAAAAACAAATATTTAAGATTCTGCACTATTTCTAGGGCACTGTTACATTTTTTATTTAATTTTAATAATTTTTTTAACATTTTATAAAAAATATATATATATTAGTGCTGTCAAATCGATTAATCGCGATTGGTCACGTGACTTAAGTTTAGTCATTATTATTATATTATATGTATGTGCAGCATATATTATTATATTTATATACGTATATTGCATGTGTGTGTGTGTGTGTGTTTGTGTGTGTGTGTGTGTGTGTGAACATTTTAACCTTTTAAACATGAGAAATGGGCAACTGTTGGTGATTCAGTAGCTTTTTAGACCTGTTCTCTGCTCTTTTTTCTTAGCACAGCAACCTGTCAGTGCATCAAATTGAATGGGAAGGATTTGTTTTTATCAGAGGATGATCTCTACCCCCACTGTTTTTGCCTCAAAGCTCAAGTTTCTCATATACTGTATTTGACGTTTATAAATTACATCAAATAACCCAAGCAATCAAATTACACACACACACACACACACACACACACACACACACACACACACACACACACACACACACACACACACACACACACACACACACACACACACACACAATATATATATATATATATATATATTTATATATATATATATATATATATATATATATATATATATATACACACACATAATACAGGTCCTTCTCAAAAAATTAGCATATTGAGATAAAGTTCAATATTTTCCATAATGTAATGATAAAAATTAAACTTTCATATATTTTAGATTCATTGCACACCAACTGAAATATTTCAGGTCTTTTATTGTTTTAATACTGATGATTTTGGCATACAGCTCATGAAAACCCAAAATTCCTATCTCAAAAAATTAGCATATCATGAAAAGGCTCTCTAAACGAGCTATTAACCTAATCATCTGAATCAACTAATTAACTCTAAACACTTGCAAAAGATTCCTGAGGCTTTTTAAAAACTCTCAGCCTGTTTCATTACTCAAAACCGCAATCATGGGTAAGACTGCCGACCTGACTGCTGTCCAGAAGGCCATCATTGACACCCTCAAGCAAGAGTGTAAGACAAAGAAAGACATTTCTGAACAAATAGGCTGTTTCCAGAGTGCTGTATCAAGGCACCTCAGTGGGAAGTCTTTGGGAAAGAAAAAGTGTGGCAAAAAACGCTGCACAACGAGAAGAGGTGACCGGACCCTGAGGAAGATTGTGGAGAAGGACCGATTCCAGACCTTGGGGGACCTGCGGAAGCAGTGGACTGAGTCTGGAGTAGAAACATCCAGAGCCACCGTGCACAGGCGTGTGCAGGAAATGGGCTACAGGTGCCGCATTCCCCAGGTCAAGCCACTTTTGAACCAGAAACAGCGGCAGAAGCGCCTGACCTGGACTGTTGCTCAGTGGTCCAAAGTACTTTTTTCGGATGAAAGCAAATTTTGCATGTCATTCGGAAATCAAGGTGCCAGAGTCTGGAGGAAGACTGGGGAGAAGGAAATGCCAAAATGCCTGAAGTCCAGTGTCAAGTACCCACAGTCAGTGATGGTCTGGGGTGCCATGTCAACTGCTGGTGTTGGTCCACTGTGTTTTATCAAGGGCAGAGTCAATGCAGCTAGCTATCAGGAGATTTTGGAGCACTTCATGCTTCCATCTGCTGAAAAGCTTTATGGAGATGAAGATTTCATTTTTCAGCACGACCTGGCACCTGCTCACAGTGCCAAAACCACTGGTAAATGGTTTACTGACCATGGTATTACTGTGCTCAATTGGCCTGCCAACTCTCCTGACCTGAACCCCATAGAGAATCTGTGGGATATTGTGAAGAGAAAGTTGAGAGACGCAAGACCCAATACTCTGGATGAGCTTAAGGCCGTTATCGAAGCATCCTGGGCCTCCATAACATCTCAGCAGTGCCACAGGCTGATTGCCTCCATGCCACACCGCATTGAAGCAGTCATTTCTGCAAAAGGATTCCCGACCAAGTACCAAGAGTGCATAACTGAACATAATTATTTGAAGGTTGATTTTTTTTGTATTAAAGACACTTCTTTTATTGGTCGGATGAAATTTGCTATTTTTTTTACATAGGAATTTTTGGGTTTTCATGAGCTGTATGGCAAAATCATCAGTATTAAAACAATAAAAGACCTGAAATATTTCTGTTGGTGTGCAATGAATCTAAAATATATGAAAGTTTAATTTTTATCATTGCATTATGGAAAATAATGAACTTTATCACAATATGCTAATTTTTTGAGAAGGACCTGTATATAGACTGTTAGATGCGATTAATGGATTTGTCGGAACTAGAATTATATATATATATATATATACATATATATATATATATTAAATTTTACATTTAGCCAACAGTTTAAGAGATTTCATTCTTTCTCCACGTAGATCAAAACTGTGATTGGAAAAAAACTATTGTCTGGAAATAGCTTTCCAAGGGCATTATCAAGATGCCCACAGACTGGACTGATGCTGCCAGTAAGTGATGTCAGAATGGCTGTATTTACGGGTTGAATGCACAAGAACGCCACCACAATGCTGCAATGACCAGTGGTCAACCCGGTATTTTCTTTGAGACCTGTGGTTCAGGTTTCACCTAGTCATTTACAGAATCATCATGGAAGCCACTGTAATTGTTAATGTAACTAGTTTAGTTTAGTAGTTTGTACACATGTTGAAGAGTAGCTGTAAAATCTATAGCCTTGTGTGCAGTAGCAATTCAACAAACTCTACTGACCATCCCATCCCCCTCTTCTTACTTCCTGTCTCTCCACAATCCCACTCATGCAATAAATGTAACAATGTCCAGAAGACCTTTTGAAAATTGCCAAATGCATACATTTAATTTCAACCAGACTACTTTATTACAATACATCCCATTTTAATTACAATTTGCAAAGTCAGACGTAGGAACTAAGTAGGAACAATGCTGCAAATTAAATATTCTAATATTTACTTCTGACATCCAATCAATGAATTCATTGCTGAACTTTTCGAGTGGTTAAGGTGATGGATGCAGGTCATCATGCTTGGCAATAAAAGGAGAACAACTTAACTTCATCTCGCAGCTGAAAGGCCTCAGTGCATCGCAGCGCTGCAATCTCACTCATCTCTCCCCACAGTTACAAAACACCACATCAATAATCTTTGCACCCAGCGCAGCTAGATAAAAATACACCACCTTTGGTAACCCAAAGCGATGAGAACTTCTCCACACTCTCATCATGCCTCTGTCTATCTCTCCATCTCTCTTGCACCTACTGTAGGGAAACGACAGAACTTCATTTCATTACCTGTGAAGGCACGGCATCAAAGAAACTACAATGCGTTCCTCACTCAACGCTAGTTGCCACGGCAACATTACAATAGACATTATAAGGCTAATAAATAGTGAGGAGGAGGAGGAGGAGGAAGATGGAAAAAAAGAAGATGGGGTGAACGAAAGCATGAAAATGTGAGATCTATTCCTGGAGCTGCAGAGAGAGGACTTCAATGCCTTTACTGTGCTTTCGGCTCTGATCCGTGGCTTTAATTACAACAGCGCTTGGAAATCATGTCTTGGCCTCTCAGAGGAGATGCTAACATGTGATTCCAGTGATGGCGCTTTTAAATTTTTTTTTTTTACATCATATGCCAGCAGAATTAAATAAAAGTACCATCAACAGAAGGCACTGCTAGATGTTGATAACCTACAAATCTGCTTCTGTTCCAGGCAAGAAGGCAAAGAACCTCAGAACTTCACGCTACCAGATGAAACACCTCAGAAACCCCTTGAAATGCCACCATACAAAGTCCTGTGGCAGTGTGACAGAAGACACGTGTATTAGGGCAGACCAACAGGGAGCTGCCATCAAAGAGAAGAGGAGTGCACCCCTCCATTTGAAAAGCCCCCTGTTAGACTGGAGAGTGACTGAGATGAAAAGGCCCTTTTCACAGTGGAGACCTGGGAAACAGAGATATAAACTTCCCTGTAGTGGAAAAAGGGTTTTGAATGCAACAGTGATATTTCCTTCACCATCCATCACCATTTGCCTGCCTTAAGAGATCGCTTGTCTTGTACAGAGGGAATGACGTATAATGTGGCCAGCGAGAGTCGTGTAACTCACAGGCCAAATGATGCTTTAGTTTAAGGGTTGCCAGGACCTTCAGCCACACATCCACAGGTAGGGAGAATTTCAGGAGCGATACAGAAGAAATAATGGCATCCTTTGGGATCTATACCAATGATTGAGTTTAATAAATGGTAGAAAATTTGACAGCTTAGTCTGACAGCAAAATTCAAAATCAACTTTTTTTGCCACACCTGCCAATGGGGAGTGTATTTACCAGCCATACATACATACCACTCCATGAAAAGAATTGTGCATTATTTTATCATTTTTATACAATATAATATAGTATAATAATATAATATAATTAATATGTAAACATATTTATTTTTAAAATATGTATTTTTAAAATATGTATTTTTATTTTTATATAGGATAATTATTTTTATTTAATAATGTAATTATAAATAGAAATATATATTAGGGCTGCACGTTTTCAAGTTTTTCATTAACCGTTAACCGAGGCCCTTAGCGGTTAATACTCGGTTAACCATAGTCTACGCGCCGCAACCCCGAGATAGAGACACACGAGAAAGGGGTAGTTCATTTTTAACACCTTTAATAACTGCACAAAACATCTTTAACTTTTAGGTGGCAAAATATTGTTTTAGGCTACCTATTTCTGTGAATTACACTGCACAAACCAAAAGTACTACTGCCGAATGAAGAAGGGTCAGTTCTCCCCAGAACATAAAATATTCATTTTATTTTATTTTTCGTGTTCGCATTTATATGGAACAAACAATGGGACGTGGCAGTTCTGGAAGCGGCACTAAAACTTTCACAGAGACCTCAAACAGAAAGCACAAAGCCTTTCTTTAAAGTGAATTTCGTTTTGTATTAATTGTATCTTAATTTTAATCAATGTTTCATCAACCAATTACCTGGAAATAAGAAGTAAATATAGCAGACATTAGATAATACGGAGCCGCCGGCGCGTGAACTGGAGCTCATCTCATAAACGAATTCCGAAACTCAGCGTAGGCTATTAGGTAGCCTACTTGTCTCACAGACCTGAGAAATAAATCTATATTGAAAGGTCTACTTTTAAACACAACAATTCAAAACGAAAGAAAACAGACTGCTCTCTGCTTATGTAATCCGTATGAAAAGTGCATTTCTCTCTGGCGTGTTCACTGCGAAGATCGCGAATCAGCATTGTCAACTTCATCTTTCCAGCTGAGTGAGCCTGCAAACAATTAAAATGTCTCCTTGCTATATTTGACATATTCATAAATAATCATTACTTTTGCCTGTTCTTTTTGACAGCTTTTAGGTTATTGGCAGCGCAACCCAGGCTACATTACATGAACGCGTCAGCACCGAAAACATGGAGATGGAGATTTTTTTTAAATAATCGCACAACCTATTTGATATTCCAATTAAATAGGCTACTCAGTTAGGCTACTCATCCCAACCAACTATTAAAAAAATGTTTACTTGTAAGCGGTCTTTTTACATGTTAGTTTTGTTCTGTGAGCGGGAATTGAAAACCAGGAGTGGACTGTTAGCGAAGTGATTACAGAATGCGTAGAGTAGAGAGAGGAACGTGCTTTCGCTCCACTCCAGGCTTTGATCACATCCCCCTCAGCAAGGTGAATACACCTCGTCTTTCCTTAATTTAAGACCTATTCAAACTAAAATTAAGACATTACACTATTTGAGAAATGAAGCCTATTTACGGCCTTAAAATTATGAAAAGTGAACTTCTTGTGGACAATTCAAATGTCTGGGAGCGCTCTGGCGGTGCAAAAAAGAGCGCTCGGCCACTTAACCGAGCAAAATGTTTCACTCGGTTACGCAATTTTTAACGGTTAATCGGTTAACCATGGACACCCCTAATATATATATACTATATATATATATTTAATAAATATATATATATATATATATATATATATATATATATATATATATATATATATATATATAAAATATCAATATAAATATCACTACCGTTCAAAAGTTTGGGGTCGGTAAGATTTTTAATGTTTTTAAAAGAAGTCTCTTCTGCTCACCAAGGCTGCATTTATTTGATTAAAAATACAAACCCAGTAATATTGTGAAATATTATTTCAATGTAAAACAGCTGTTTTCTGTGTGAATATATAGTAAGTGTAATTTATTCCTGTGATCAAAGCTGAATTTTCAGCATCATTACCCCAGTCTTCAGTGTCACATGATCCTTCAGAAATCATTCTAACATGATTATTTGATGCTCAAGAAACATTTATGATTATTGTGTGTGTGTGTGTGTGTGTGTGTGTGTGTGTGTGTGTGTGTGTGTGTGTGTGTGTGTGTGTGTGTAAAAAAGTACTGGACAATATATAGTAGTTTTTTTTAAATATAATATAATAGTAATTGTAACATCTATCTATCTATCCACCTCTCTAAAAAAAGTACAATAATAAAGTACATTTATTCATAAAAATTAGGTAAATAGTTACGTTGTCATTAAAAATTAATATATACTGTATTTATAACTGCAACACTTGAATTATCATAATATCACAACTAATTATCCTGAGTGAGTCAGACTCTATCTTTACGTGGAACTATACCTGCCGCAAAAACGTCGAAAAGACACATTTTGTTTCTCATATTGATCCTCTAAAGGAGAGTTATTTCACATCTGATGGAAAAATAAAAAAAAGCTAATAAAAAAAATCCTTGATTGTTAAAAGTATATTTTTACTGGACAACTCACAAATAACAGTTTTATTTACTCACCAAACACAATTATTTCTAACAAGTGGTGTGTTAATTTTGGATGCTACCTGACTGCAGGAGGAAAGTAAAAACTGCACTTAACAAAGGTATTGCAACATCCCCCCTGTTACCGTATCTAAACTAAAAGAGCATACTTGGCAAAAGTGAATAAGCACTAACTCTTATAATTAGATTCTCTCTCTCCCACCTCCCTACTTTCCCCCTATTTCTCTGAATACATGCGTCAAGGGGATCAGGGTGCCAGACAAGCATGTGCGAAGCATTAGTGAAATCCAAAGGACTGCAAAGTACACCAGCGTCACCATGACTACCTCACCTCAGCACCAGGATGACATTGCCATGGAAACAGCATCAACTGCCCACTCGACCAGCAGTGCCGTAGGTGGATGCTGAGGAAATGACAGCAAAACCGCCCGTGCCAAAACACTGACGTTTGCTGAGATGGTGTGTTTGCAGAGGGCCTTGTGCAGAACCTCCCTGCATCGCTCTCTGAATGCAGTATTTTTACAAACAATTCAGGCCGAGGACATTCCCACACGCTCTGATGCTGGCTGCTGCTTTCATACCGTGCCGAGTAGCTGAGCGGCACTTTAAAATGCTGTTCAAGCCGTTAAAATGTGGTTTGATGAGCAATTCAGTCACACTTTTACAGTAGTGCTGCTCAAAGCAGCGGGAATCACTCCATTGCTGGCACAAGCAAATCAAGAGAGAGGCTTCCTGCTGAAATTAACATGTCTGTATGAGAGACGCGAGGGGGGTCGGCTGGGTTATCCAGCCGGTGATATCATTGGCTGAAATGCCCATAGACACACCTTCCCTGTGAACAGAAAGCGAACCTGTCCCAAAGCTACTATTATTTGTTTACTCAAGACACTTTCATAACGCTATATTCTTACTGCATGTCAGCAGTTTTTCTTATTTGTCGTAAGGGATTTTAAGGGAAATCTTTGTCTTCTAGACCAACAGGATGAGAAGAGTCGTACCAGTGAGGCCGTAGTCTTCGGCGGATCCGGTCGAGCAGTTGGCGGGGCTGATGGGAGGGCTGGCGGGGGGGCTGGTGCTGAAGCTGGCGTAGCCAAGAGATGAGCTGACCTCCGAGGGCTCGCAGCTGTGGTTCTGTAGGGGTTTCTGGACGTCCTGGGACGAGGACAGTGAGGTCCGTTGCTTTGGCTATGACAGGAAAGAGTGAAATGTTAGCATTAGTCACTTAAAGAGGAGACTTTTACTATTATTAGCCAAGATGATACGATCTCCAAAGCGATAGTAACCAATTACTGGCTGCTGGAGTCATCTAGAGGAGAGTGGTATCAAATTTCTGGACGGTGAATGTGAGCGACAATGCATAAATGTGTGGTTTATAATTCAACTTCAAATAATTAAGAGCAGCAGACTGAGTTTGGACATGTTTCACTGAGCAATGCTCATGTTCATGATTCACCAGAATATTGAATCAAGCTTGTTTTTGAGAAAAAATTAAATGGAAGCACATTTTATTTTTAAAAGGTAAAAAAAAGAAGTTTAAAATAAATAAATCCACATTGTTAGATATAAAGTTGCACATGAGGGTGCAATTATAAGAAAGAGTTACAATTGCAAGATATGAAGTCACATTGTGAGATTTAATATCAGATTCTGAGATCTAAAACTGCAATTACAAGATATAAAGTGGCAATGAGAAATAAAGTCAAAACTGCTAAATATAGTAAAATGGTCATTTAAATTCACAATTACAAAAAAAGTAGTAATTGTGAGAAATTTGTAATTATGAAAAAAGTTGCAATTGTGATAAAGTCACAAATGTGAGGCATATAGTCGCAATAGAAATAAAGACGCAATTGCGAGATATGAAGTCATAATTATGGGAAAATGTTAAATATAGTCAAAGTGTGAGATATATTACTTATGAGAAATAGTTGCAGTTGTTAGAAAGCAGCAATAACGAGAAATAGTTGCAATTGTTAGAAAGCAGCAATAACGAGAAATAGTTGCAATTGTTAGAAAGTAGCAATAACGAGAAATAGTTACAATTGTTAGAAAGTAGCAATTACGAGAAATAGTTGCAATTGTTAGAAAGTAGCAATTACGAGAAATAGTTACAATTGTTAGAAAGCAGCAATTACGAGAAATAGTTGCAATTGTTAGAAAGCAGCAATAACGAGAAATAGTTGCAATTGTTAGAAAGTAGCAATAACGAGAAATAGTTACAATTGTTAGAAAGTAGCAATTACGAGAAATAGTTGCAATTGTTAGAAAGTAGCAATTACGAGAAATAGTTGCAATTTTTAGAAAGCAGCAATAACGAGAAATAGTTGCAATTGTTAGAAAGTAGCAATTACGAGAAATAGTTACAATTGTTAGAAAGTAGCAATTACGAGAAATAGTTGCAATTTTTAGAAAGCAGCAATAACGAGAAATAGTTGCAATTGTTAGAAAGTAGCAATAACGAGAAATAGTTACAATTGTTAGAAAGTAGCAATTACGAGAAATAGTTGAAATTATGAGAAAGTCGCAATTAGGAGGAAAGTTGTAAGTGTGAGTGTAAGTAGCAATTGTGAGATATATAATCGCAATAGAAATAGCTGCAATAGCAAGATATGAAGTTATATATATATAGTTATGCATACCTGCCAACCTTGAAAATATTATTTTTTTTGCGTAGCATGAGTGGGGGTGGGGGGGGGGGGCGGTTGGGGGGTCGGTTCAAATTTGAACATTGCACGTTTTAAACAGGACATGCATTAGCTGAATAAACGTTAGCCAATACAAACATATTTATAGAAAATAGTTGACAATGAATAGACAGAAGTCCAATAATAGCAAAACGAATTACTTATTCTAAAAAGAATATCAAGTATATAAGTTTAGATGAATCCGAAATATGGGGCTGTGTTAACAGTAAAACGTCTGTCTTTTAACGAATTTTAAAAACACGGATGGATAATACAAAATGCTTTCTGACATTTTGACAGAAAAAACCCAAACTAAAACAAAATTTAAACTTAGCCCGTCAATTTACAATTATCTTCTCTCTCTGTGCGCGCGGTCTGTGTTTGTGAGAGAGAGCTCGCGCAGTACTGATACAACGGTACTTTTTAATCCATAAGTAACTAATACGCTAGTATTCATACAAAATGATGTAACATAATTAGGTAGTTATTATTAACACAATAACATAACACATGCAGACTACGTTTCTCAACACTGAGGATGAATAAATAAACACCTGTTTCTCCAGACTCGTGCTTATCAGTAATCCACAAATTACAAAACTTTCATAATCACTAAGCCATAGCGATTTTAATTTTAATTAGATTTATTGTTTATTTAGATTTAAAATGCATACTTAAGCATTTTATAATTTGAATGGCTGAATGATGTTTTCCTCTTATCTGAGTGACCATGAATGAAGGAGTATTTTAATCCATGCGATCACTCCCGTATGATCATCGAATCCAGATTAAGTTAACTAAAAACAATATTTCAACTTTCCACATCCACCCCAGCCCATTTACCTTCAGGAGTCAGACGTGCTGTGACTACTGTACTGTCCTCGCTGATGAACTCAGTCAGACTGCGGGCCGCGGGAGTAGAAGAGGATAGAGCGGGATTCTTTATTGCTGCCGATTTTCAGTCTCTTTTTAATGATAGGCCTTACGCATCTGTCAATCATCCCCGCTTGCTATTTGGGGAATGAACCCAGCGCTATGATTGGTCGAACTCCGCTTCTTTTGCTGTTGCTTGATTTGAGGACTGCGCGTGCACAGAAGCGTCACCAGGTTTTTGCATAGTTTAGAGTGATAAATCGTACCACCGTACTTTGAGGTCAAAATGCGTACCCGCTACGCAAAATGCGTACAGGTTGGCAGGTCTGGTTATGGGACACTGCTAAATAAAAAGTCAAACTTTGAGAAAAATTAATTACGAGAACTAGTTGTAATAGTTGTGTATGCTAGATGCCCTGCATAGTTGGATACTGGCCCAAATCAATATCTCCCACCCCCAAGTTTGAATGAAATTCTGATGCTTGCTTTCACTAACGATTTCTGCAAATACATCCCAACAAAAATCGAATGCACTACGCAATAGAGTTTGTCTACAGTAGAGAAGTAAGCCTGTAAGTAGGAGGTGGAATAGATGTGCGATACATATTGCTCAGCGAGAGGGAGAGACAGAGTGAGACAGGACTCTGACTATGTGCAGAGTCAAGCTTGTATAACCACAGGAAGCCTTACATAAACATCATCTTTGCTTTCAGTTGCATCACAGGTGTCCAAAATGGCAAATTAACTAAAATGCATGAGAAAAATGTCTTTAATTTAACTTCACACACAAATGCACTTGGCAGAAAACTGGCTCCACTTGAAAAGAAAATCATTGAGTAAACAAGACTGAAGTAAAGAGAGGGTGAACTGTGGTCTATATTTAATTTTTAAAAAAATGATACATAATAAATACTTTTAAAGCAAAAGTTTTTTACTGTACGTGTTTCAACCAGCGTTAAATCAATTTAATAATGTAAAACATGACTCCTGCTTACCTCTTATGACCTCAGACCGAAGTAGATCTCACCACGTTTCTACGACCTGTTCGCAGTATAATTCTTAAAGATGTTCTTGTGTCTAGACTAGCTCAGTGGAAAAATAATCCTTATTCTTTCCTCTCGGGGTGGTTACATTTTTGATTACAAAAAAAAAAAAAACAGATCTGATTTTCATTGGGGAAATAATTGTTTGTGTCTTTATACACAAAACGGATATTTTTAAGTTTCTTTACATACTATGGTACTTAAGTACTTCTTTGCTTATGTTTTGTGTTTGTTTCTGCAATTTTGTTTTGCATTTGCATCCGTTTGATTCCACTGTATTTTTATTTGCTCATTTCATCCAAAGTGATTATTATTATCATTATACCAAGCAGATATTTGAGTGCATTTTTTGATTTCATGTATACTTTTATTTATATCATTTAGAAATCCTGCTCACTATGAATGCTTTTTTTAATACCACCTGAATGAATTTTTTAAAAATCCTGCAGCACTCAATTACCATTTTCTGTTGAAAAAGAGGTGATAAAGATAGTTGCGCAAATATGTGTATTTGACTATGCACAGCTACCACAGTTTAGCCCGAAACTGCTAATTCAGGCAATTTTCATGTTGTTGTCAAACACACCTTGTGTCAGGAAGTGCTGCTAATGAACCTGTTACTCACACACAGACTTGCTGTCTCTCACCATGAACTCCTAATGAGTCTGTCATGGCTGACTGTAGTTACATTAAAAAACAAAACATGCCTGTTCATCAAACACACCCACTGTTTCCTCTAATAATGTTCTACAGCAGTCTCACACATACACACACACTTTGACAGATTTCTCTCTAGACTTGCATACACGTGCATGTGTGGCTGCACGTTGGCTCACTAACACTTACCTTCATTACGCAAGGCATTATTCGGCGAACGAGTACAGAGCGAGAAATTGTGCGCTAATTTATGGATGGTAATTATGATAATTATTCAGTGGGCTTTGGGATCACGGGGCAATAAATGCTGCTAACGCGACTGTTTCACCTCCCAGTGGGGCATTCAGCACATTTAGGAATGCAGTACTGTCAATGCATATGCAAATCACATTCAACTCAAATCTCGGAGCGAGAATTTATAATTAAGGAGAAACATTCAGCATTGATTTTATATGCTCATCTGGGAAATAAGTTGAGTGACACAGGGTGTTGATCTACCATCTGCAGGATCTCTGGGTGCATCTCTTGATACTTGTCAAGAACGTGTTTGAGTCAAATTCTCATTGCCATAATGTGAAAAACTCTCATTCATTCTCATAATGTGGGGTGGGGGAGAATTAATTACAAATACAGGGGCTGGTCATATAATTAGAATATCATCAAAAAGTTGATTTATTTCAAGAATTCAACTTAACAGGTGAAACTAATATATTATATAGACTCATTACATGCAAAGTGAGATATTTCGAGCCTTTATTTGTTATAATTTTGATGATTATGGCTTACAGCTTATGAAACCCACAAAATCAAAATCCCAGAAAATTTGAATATTACATGAAATCACACAGTAATTACACAGGAATACCATGGTCATTGAACAAGGTTTTGGTTCTGTTGGCAGTGTGGGCAAGTGCAAATCCTGCTGGAAAATGAAGGAAGCATGAAGTGCTCTGAAAATGTCCTGGTAGACGGCTGCGTTGACTCTGGATTTAATAAAGCACAGTGGACCAAAGTCCTCTTTTCTGATGAGAGCAAATTTTGCATCTCATTTGGAAACCAAGGTCCCAGAGTCTGGAGGAAGAATGGAGAGGCACACAATCCAAGATGCTTGAAGTCCAGTGTGAAGTTTCCACAGTCTGTGTTGGTTTGGGGACCCATGTCATCGGCTGGTGTTGATCTACTGTGCTGTTCACTCAACGCAGCCGTCTACCAGGACATTTTCAGAATACTTCATGCTTCCTTCAGCAGACAAGCTTTATGGAGATGCTTCCTTCATTTTCCAGCAGGATTTGCACCTGCCCACACTGCCAAAAGAACCAAAACCTGGTTCAATGACCATGGTATTCCTGTGTAACTACTGTGTGACTTCATGTAATATTCTAATTTTCTGGGATTTTGATTTGTGGGTTTCATAAACTGTAAGCCATAATCATCAAAATTATAACAAATAAAGGCTTGAAATATCTCACTTTGCATGTAATGAGTCTATATAATATATTAGTTTCACCTGTTAAGTTGAATTCTTGAAATAAATCAACTTTTTGATGATATTCTAATTATATGACCAGCACCTGTATATATTACACTGTAAAGCCTAATGCTCAAAATAATTAAGTGGCTTGAGTAGGGTAAATTAGTTATATCAAATTAATTTTTATTAGTTTTAGAACTTCCTTTTTCTTTTGAGTTCACAAAACTGACACATTTTAAGTAATGTGAATTGTTGTTTTATGAACTTGTTTCTTTAATTTAGACAAACTTAAATTTAACTGAAAATTGGCTGAGATTTTTTATTTCCCATCATGCTTTGCCATGGCACTCGATAGGGAGAGTAAGTGCTAACATGAAGTGTTATATAATGTTTTTATTTTTTTTGTGCAGGATTAATGTTAAGAGGATGATTTAGTAGTGTTTAATGTTTTGCTATGGTGATTTAAAAGAGTTTCTGTTATGTTGGGTTTTTTAGGTGCACTGTTAGCCCAGATTGTATATCTAATTAACAATTTAATTACAGCATACTTAAATTATTTAATTTTGAATGTATTACTATAAAAATGTAAGTGAATTCTACTACTTTTGTAGACATATTTGAATGTGTGGAAAACTTTAAGTTTAAGTTTACTTATTCTTTATTCTTTCCTAAAATCTAACAAATTTGGGGAAAGCTCAGTAATTTTGTTCATACATGTGAGCATCCCTAACAAACTTCAATATCTCCAATATTTTTCAGACCAGCGAGCCAACAATGGAGCCAACAATGTTAGGTCCCTTTACCTTCATGGACTGCCGGTCATTTTGGTGGATGACCCTTCTGCATTCTTTAAGACCTGCTCTGTAAGTTATTAATAGTACCATTAATGCAGAACAGCTGTCTGCTACTAATTTTCAGAATAATTTAATCAGTATCTCCCAGACTTTTATTTTCAGTATTGTACATTTTTTTCAATATCTGTAATACTGGTTAATGATATGAAAAACTGAAAATATTTTTCTTCAAAAGTGAAATAGGCTAAAAAAAAAATATTTTTTTACTGCAGTTTAAAGGATTAGTTCACCCAGAAATAAAAATCCTGTCATTAATTACAATAAATTATGTTTATTCCCTGTGTTTTGTATTTTAAAATGAACGATTTCAATTGAAATAAAAAGAGGTGAAAAATGTTATGTTGTTTGCTTGCTTTTTTTAAATTTTACTCAAGTTATCAAGTACACATTACTTAATTTTTTTAGGGCAACCAGTTTGCTCCAATTTTTTAAGTATACGGGCTAGTACATTGAACTTAAATATACTATGTGTAATAACTGCAAAGTAATTGATATTACAAAACATTTTAAGTTAAATTAACTTAAATTTTTTAAGTTACCATTACTTAATTATTTTAGGGCAACCAGTTTGCTCACATTTTTTAAGTAGATTCCACTTGTCCGGGCTAACAGTGTGGTTGCCATCATGGTGACGAGTGAAGTGAGCTTGGTTTGAGAACAGATATATGTTAAATGTTTTATATTTCTATATGTATTCAGCAGTAACTATGCTATGCTAATGATATCAAAGCATTGTGTTACCAATAATCAAGTTAGCATTTACTGAATTAGCTACTTAAAGTTAGCCAAGCTTACATTACTAAAAATATTTAAGTTAATTACATGATCATTTTAAGTTAAATGAATGAAATATTTAAAGTTAAAAGCAATTAAGAGTACAAAACTAAAATCTGCCAGTTCTGCTTGCTTAAACTTTGGATTTGTTGAAAATGTTTAATGTAACTGATTTTTTTAAGTTTTGCCAACTTATTTCGGTTTACAGTATACATTACATTATTTATTAAAATTATGATAGTAAATTACATTGTACTGAATCTATTAATACTGATTTTTATTCATACCATTACAGTAATTTTTACTGATGCTTTTTCATATTCAGAGTAATTCATTGGTTCTCAACCAGAGGCATTCAGCAAACATAAAGGGGGGACTTAGAATTATTTAATTATATATTTTTTAAAAATGTAGCTTAATTAAAATGCTAAAAACATCAAGATGCAAACTGAAATTATATATATTTTCCCCCCTCAAGGTTGTTTTATTGAAGAACATAGAGAATCAGAATCTTGAATCTTCTGGAATCAAAAAATGTATCATGAATCATTCATTTAATTAAATGTACAGTGTCAACAGTATCAACCTCCTAGCATCGGTTAACAACCACAGAAAAAATAAAATAATTTACACGTAAAAAAAAAGCAGTGATGTAATTATTACACCAGAAATATTGGACAACAATGGGCCTTTGAGTCAAAAAGCTTGAAGTGCTGCAATAATAAAAAAGGTTTTTTTTGTTTTTTTTGTTTTGCAGTAATGAGAATTTGGGAATGTGGAATTTAGAAATGTGTTTAATTGTCATGAGAAAAAAGGGTTTTTAATTTTATCTTTGGCCTGAATTATGACCAAAACAAAGTTTGCAAAGTTAAAAAATAATCATAACCCTGTATACGCCTTGTATTGTGATCAGGTGATTTAATCACAAGCTTTTGTTCTTCAGTAATTGAATGTATTGTGTATAATGTTTGTGTATATTGTGTATAACATTATACATTGAATGTATAATGTTTATCGTGATAATGTCAATTTACTGTACACTGTCATTAAATAACTGCTGTGCTGATTATTTTTTATTTTCACATTCTCCCTTTGCACACTAGCTGATCCACAGAGGGTGTGGATGTGAATTTGAAAGTGCCCCAATGATTCACACAAGAACGTACCCCGTTTTCAAGTCTGGTTTACTGAGTGCCGCAAGCAGTTTATTCATCCAGATAAAGATGCAGATTGAGCAACCTTGATGCCTATAGAGCAACACTTCTATCAACATTCCTCTTGTTTATCCTCCACCTCACACACGAACACACACACTTTCACTCATTTCAATACAACTACCGTCTCCATGACAACGGAGGAAAAGCTGCAAGAACATGGAGCACCGCAATAACAACAACATTACCAAATATAGAGTTCCTGTTGCTAAAAAAGACAACAGGAACACACTCAGCAAAAGGGGAGGGGCTGCGGTTCATTACAAATTGAGACGCCTCAAAGCAGAAATCAAACAGACTGCAGGGTTTTACAACACCTTTTAACCTTAAATGATCCTTAAAAAAGCAACACCAGAAGAAATCATGACAGATGAAAGAATAGTTCAACAAAAATGACATTTATATCATAATTTATCTCATTAAACTCATTACCAAAACCTACAAAACCTACGGTATATACACACACACACATATATATACAGTATATATATATATATATATATATATATATATATATATATATATATACATACAGTATATATATATATATATATATACACACACACGCACGCACACGCACACACACACACACACACACACACACACACACACACACACACACACACACACACACACACACACACACACACACACACACACACACACACACACACACACACACACACACACATTGTTTGTTCTGGAATCTGATTGGCCATGCGATTTTCCCCCAGTATCAGCACTGGAACCGTTTCAGAGTTTGTATCACTCTGCTTACGGCGACTGTCATGACGGTCGAGCAAATCCACAATAATCTTTTTTTTAAATACTACTGTTATGTCGCAAAATGTAGTTTAAGAGTTTTTTTAGGCAAGAATGTAGTTATTTAGACCTCAAATATGTGACCATATATAAACATATCGCCTATTTTACAGTTTGTCTAGATGCTTTCGCAGATGCGAGCTCCAGGCGGCCGCTCAGCGCTCATGTAGCCGAAAAGAACAGCATCATCTTGGACAGTTCTTTGGGAATTTTCTACTGGCTCTGATGTAGATAGTGGTTTAACATTATATACAATTAATTTGGGGGTATATCAAACGGGCAATCTTTGGTCTTGTTCCAGAGCAAATTGATTTTGGTTAAGGGGAAAATTAAGTTTCATAACTTTATAGGCCTATTTCGGCTATATTTAATTTAAATCCTGTACTAGAGCGCTGCTTTTGTACGTTTTACTGAATTGTTTGCTTGTGTTTATTTCCTTTTGTCTTTTATAATGGCTATTGTTGTTCATTTAAATATTGTTTTTCAATAAATATTATTTTATATAAATAATATGAAGTATTTGGTATTGAGAAAGGGTCCGTTAGTGATTGTGATATGAAACAGATTTTTTTTATATGCATATACTATGAAAACATCAACCAGAAGAATGATTGCTATATCAGATGCAGGTAATACACTCATTTAGTCGATCTCTCTCTAATAATACCATATAATCTACATAATACAATAAGCTTTAATGAAGCGACTCCACGTTCCTTCATTACTAGTTCTAAAGTGACGTTTTAAAATTAGTAATGCAGGCTTGGGCTCAACTGTTAAATTGTCAACTTGAGATTTGAATAGTAGCTCTGCACAAAAGAGTGTTGTTAAAGACACTTGGTTATTGTTTTCTTATTTACTCACTTGTGCCGTCGAACTGTTGTATAAACACAATATCGCAGTAGCAGTGCGATATGGCTGTATATCAGCACGCTGTGATTACTTATGGCCGATATACAGCCATATCGCACTGCTACTCGTGTGATATTGCTCATATACATACCGGTATACACATATAATAAATACATTTATGAGTGAAATATCCTTTTAAAAAGGCAATAAAAGAAAGCAAGACAAACTTGGAGTTAAATATTCACGCAGCTGGTGCTTCATGCTGTGTTTGTTTGTATCATATACGAAGTACTCCATGATATTAGCATCATAAGCATGACAAACTCAAAACTCAAGGGGCTATGGGCATGAAATATGCAATCTGCATCATTTAGCTCGTCACCATTTCATCAATGTTACAGTTTAATCGCCAGAGGGGTTTTCAACATCCAGCTGAGCACATGAAATTATCTTTTATTCCGAGTTGCTATTAAAGAAAAAATATGTAGAATATGTTATGACCACAGGGCTTCGAGAGCCCACAGGAACATTTAAACACAAGACACATAGCACAAGGTCACTGATGAGTGTGTGTGGGCTACACTCACAGTGCAAACACACATTTGATCACACTGTCAATTAAACACTTCTTAATTTAAACTCCTTGTGTCTCACCAGTACACCCACATTCACACTTCAAAGGTCAATAAAAAGCAGAAAAGATAAATCATAATGGCGTGACCCTCTCCAACCAACCACTCCAGTGGCAGCAACTTGGTTGTGATCACATGTCCTCTAATGCACCGCCTTCAAATTTCAATTTTGAATTTTAATTTCAGAACAGTTGTGAGGGGAAAACTAGCAGGTCGGTGGCTGTGAGAGTTCTCTGTAATGTGTGAATTCAGTCCAATAGCTGCACTTCACATCAAGGGGCATTTTGAGTTTTGAGACAGCTTTGAGTATCTCTCTCTCATCAGAGGCTGATACTCTGTCTTCTAAAAGACGGATGTCTTCCTAATGCATTCGTTTCTTGCAGTGATGCCTGTCATTAAAATAGACAAAAGCTATGTAGATGCTTAGTAACAACACAAACCCTTGTCAGTTGTAAGTCTTTGAAAATTATATTTCAAACGTAGCCAAAACTACTTTTAGCTCAGAAACTTGAACTTGTCAAACTGAGTGCATCGTTTCTCTTCAACTGAATCCAGTGGTGCTCATAAATTTACAAACCCACTGCTGAATATGTCTGATTTACATACAGTAGGCCTATGCAAACACACACACGTGCGAACACACATTTTCAAACAAGAATTTTATATACATTTAAACATGAATATAAATAAATATTTAGTGATCTATATAAATATATTAAAATGTTTACAGTATATATTAAATTGTTATATATAAATTGTTATAATTGTTATAAATATTTTAATATAAATATATAACTATATTATATATATAAGATTACAATTGATATATAAATTGGTAAAATGTTATTTATTACTGTTTAATAAATTATTTGAATAAATAATTAAAATAAATAAATTAATAAATAACCTTTTTACAAAATTACAAATGTAATTGGAAAAAAAAATCACATTTTTTATATATATATATATATACGTATAATATATTATTTTTCTACGACACAAATACTTCTTAGCATATCCAACACTTTTCAGAATCATGAGAATCATGTTAAAACTGGCTAGTGCTGTACATGTTTTCTGTGTGTGTGTGTGTGTGTGTGTGTGTGTGTGTGTGTGTGTGTGTGTGTGTGTGTGTGTGTGTGTGTGTGTGTGTGTGTGTGTGTGTGTGTGTGTGTGTGTGTGTGTTTATTTTTTATCTCTGTCAGTGAAGAGGAACAAAGTGAAGATTCTGTTATCAAACATTCACCAGGATCTTGCACTGTCAGAAAGGGCAGCAGTTTTATCGGAACCACTTACAGCTAAATGAATCACAGTTGGGTTTCAACAAGGATAAACTGTGTGCCACACACACAAACTAAAGCACCTAAAGATCTGTGCTTATAGACTTGTTAAAAACAGATGTGCAAGATAAAGTGACTTCCTGTTGTAGTTTATACTCTAAAGCTATGAGGGAACACTCACCAGGTTGTATTTCTGTTTGGTTGATCTGAATATCTGAGAAATTTTGCACCATTATTCAAAGCAGTTTTGCCAAATGTCAATACATTTACATTGAAGCTGACAGAATAGTCGTATGACAATTTTGTATTTTGTGCTCTTTAACCTAAGTATTTAAAAGTATTTATACTCTTTCCTAAGAAACCTAAATAAGAAAGCACACACTTGACTACAGAAATGCAGTCTTAAGCTCAACAGTATAACAGTGTTTGTGTTTACAGTATGTGTGTGTCTGTGTGTGTGTGTGTGTGTGTGTGTGTGTGTGTGTGTGTGTGTGTGTGTGTGTGTGTGTGTGTGTGTGTGTGTGTGTGTGTGTGTAGCTGATTAAGCATCAAGAGGATTATCTGTCCCCACTATAGCTCAAGAGCTCCTACTGTCCACATTCATGCACACAAAAGAACACATTTCACTGTCATTCTGCTTTTCTACAAAGGTTAATTACATTTTGTTACCTAATTTAATTATGCATTGTCCTCTGCCAGGCCGATTCAGATCAAGAATCAATTCTTTACCGGAAAGCCTTGTTAAACAAGAAATTAAATTAGGTAAAACATTATTGTTACAATGTCCAAAAAGCAGTTTTAAAATAATATAGATCTGTTTCAAGACCTACTCTAGTGAACTGCCTGTTCAAATGGAACCTCAGAAGTGATTAGCACCCAAAATTCTTGTCTTGTTAGCTTAGCAACATTCGAATGTTAAACTCTCCTGGAATCAACTGATTCCAAAACAGTTTGAAATTAGCATGTTGCTAAGCTAAGCAAAGATACACATGCCAGCACAAATATATATTGAGTGAAACATTTTAGTTTCTGATTAAATGGATTAAATATTGCATGGTTGTTGTTATTTTCCACTTAACTTGTTGTACTGCTTTCTGGAAATGTCTTAATCACAAATATTTCTTGAAAGTGTGTGCTTTAGACCAAAATTTTGACCTAAATAAGATGATATAATTATGCTGTCACTAGTAGGTAGGCTGCTCACTCAGTGTTAAAATATTGCTTATATTTGTAGAATAGAATAGAATAGAATAGAATAGAATGTATTTGTTTTATGACTGCGAGCTTATGCTGCCTAAAAATGCTGTCTAGGTATGCAGTTCAATGGGTTCTGAAACAAAGCTTACATATCGGCGCTGTCAGGCGGAAAACTTGTATCTCCAAAAACACGTTGTCAAAGTTGACATTGTGGCTTTATATATGGTCAGGCACTTGCATGTATCATTAGATTATTAACATTTTACCAAAAGCTCTAATGGAGTTACGAGGTTAACTTTTGTACATACGTGTTTTGTCCGTCATTAGAACGGCCCCTTCTGATGTAGTAAGAGCATCGCGTTATGTTTTCATCAACTTACAGGTTATTGAGTTTACTGTATGTGGCCGCTCAATTTTTTCTCTCATTTGACCAAAATCGCATGTTATTAAAAATGAAGCGCTACGCACAGGCTATGTAAGACAGGATTGGCTATGATTCGAGAGCAAATGCTAGACTAAGACACTCTTCTCTACTCCTCAAATACATAAAACATAAGCATTTATACAGTGTTTCTAGAGTAAAGAAAATGCTGGCTTAGTCAAAATAACCAGTTCCTTACATTGCAAACAAGCAAAATGGTCAAAACTGCGTGAGGCACTTCATTCATGATAGAAGCGGGGTTAACCGACATTTGACCAATGGAGTTACAAGGTTTAGTCACAAGCTCTTTTTAATACTTTTCATTGGTTAAATATTTGCAAAACCCACAGACAGACGTAAAGGGGGACCAATAGAAATTATTTATGGGGAAAAAAAAAAAGTCAAAATATGGAGATACAAGGTTTCTGCCCGACAGTGATGACATGTAAATGTAATATAGAATAGAATAGAATAGACTAGAATAGAATATTATTGGTGACGTTTTTTTTAAACAGCTTGCAGCACACAAAGTCACCATAGGAGCGGCGCCATTTTAAATAAAGGGAAAGGTCTCCCTGGAGTATCTTGATTGATGAAAGCTCAGAGACCTACCACCTTATAGTTATTAGCCCAGGCCATTTGCCCCTAGGTTACACCTCCTTATAAATGGACACTTCATCAATGGTGTCTTATGCTGTGATTTAAATGAAGCTAGAGGCAAATGATCCCGCATTAGTCTCTTCCTCTCTCCCTCCGGAAGTAGAGGCACACCTGCATGAGTCGTAGAGCATTTGATATCAGACGTGACTAGACTCCACTCTGCTTGTGCATCGAGCAAATGAGGAGCTTGATTGTCCCATCAGTGTGCGGGAGCCTGCATCAGCTCTGATGGCAGTCCACTTCAGTAAACATGAGTGCTGTGTGATGATTTAGGGTCTGTTTACACCTGGTCGCTTTCTGTGATCGGATAGCTATCGGATCCCGGAAAGACCAGGTTTAAATGCCCTCTGAAAAACTTTTTATGAAATCAGACAGCTATCTGATCATTACAGATACGTGAAGTGACCAGGTGTAAAAAGGCCCTTAGCTCATGCTTAGTGTCATGCATGGAGCATTTTGAAGCGATACATCGCAAAAGGAAGAGCTACTAGTTTTAAAACCCACTTTTAGAGAAAAATCAGTTCTCATTTGGCACATTTGCCTGGGTAGCTTCTAGCTTCGCAACGCAATCTGAAATAAAAAATACAAAAGCCATAAAATGGGGAATAAATGTCAGTCACAATATGTGACTGAACCAGCAGTTGAAGATGGACTGGAAAAAATGAAATAAATCTTTAGAAAAAGCACACAGCATACGTCATGTGCCTGACAGGGGCATTGTGGAGTTTGTTGTTGTAGACAGTGGGGGAGAACATGCACAGTTGTGTCTCTTTCTAATCCTGCAGGCACTCAGCACACAAGCAGCATGGCCCAAAGTCAGGCCAGCACAGATAAACGAGTGATTGTGTTCGTCTGAAAAGAGGACAAACATGACTCTGATAGGATGTACTGAGCACTCTGACAGGGACGAATAAAGAGCCCATTCACACTCTTCTAAGAGAATAATAAGTCGCCAGCAGAGAGAGAGAAAGAGACTTATCAGGAGAGAGACAACATCATATAAAGTGACCTCAAATTGAATTTGAAAACCTAAGCCACAGTTACAAACAATTTCAATTATATTAGATACTGTATAAAATATGAAACCAAGTGGCATCTGCAAACAAATGATGCTAGAGTTTTTTTCCAGATCTAATTAGATTAGGCTACTCTGAGCCATTTTTTTCTAATTCCAGTTGGTAATACCTTTTCAATGACCACTTGCAATCCAGTTTAATCAGGGACTATCTGCACCAATATAGCACTAGTTTGAGCCTAATTTGCAATGGTCAGCACTATTTGACTGGGACAATTAAACACTGGTACTGGTAAACAAACATTTAGGGTAACACTTTTTTTTACAGTGTCATTATTACATATGTTACATGCAGTTACTATAGTAATAAGGGTAGGACTTTATTTTACAGTCCTGTTTCCCATGTACATACAATGTACTTCTTATAGTAATTGTAATAACTGGGTAATAACTAGGTACTGTACTAACCCTGAACCTTTACCCACCCCTAAACTTAACCCAAGTAGTTAGCTTATATTACCCAGTACTTTCATAGCTAAGTACACGAAGTATACATACTGTAAAATAAAGTGCAACCATAATAACTATAAATTATGCATTATTACATGCAACTAACCCAAAGCTAAACCAAACCAAACCCTAATCCTAACCCTATAGTAAGCACATGTATTTACTTAATATTACGCAGTTCTTAAATGTGTAATTCCAGTGTAACAAAGACACCTTAAAATAAAGTGTAACCAAATTAGATTAAAAAAGCTGTTTGTGAACATTATATAGCAATCTTGACCATGGTAATTTATCAAATGCTGATAAAATTATGGAGAGGAGCATTTTAACAGGCATCCACTAGGGCTGCACGATTCATGCTAAAATGTGAATCACGATTTTTCTCCACGGGACTTGAGATCACGATTCTCTTACACGATTCTCATTTTTTCAACCAAAATTTACTGCACTCAAGTACAAAAAAAATAACCAACAACAAAAAACACAGGACATTCAGTATAATAAAGTGCAGGAGTAACAAAAAATTGTCTTTGTCTATTTCTTTGTTTTATAATATAACTTTGCTTTTCATTTATTACTTAAAGCTCACTTGAAGTTTTTCGATAGCTACATTAAAAAAACTAATAGCCTAACTGATAAAGTTCACTCATTATTTAAAACTAGTGAACAGTCAGTATTTCACTTGAACAGTATTTTGACAATTTTGTGTTTATGTGTCCGTTCAAGGGCAAGGAAACGTGAAAGAGGAATCAATTCTGTATTCGAGCGCTGTCTGACACGCGCCTCTCTCTCTCTCTCTCTCTCTCTCTCTCTCTCTGCGCTACGAGTGTGTTGCTGGGGGCTGTGCGCACAGATAACGCGCAAGTCCCGGTTTTCGCCTCTTCTTCTGCGATTAAAATAGTTTGAATGTGTAAGTTGGCAAGACAATACACGTCCCAATGATAAACTTTCACTCTATGATGGTTATATTTAGCAGTTAATCCACGAATCACATGCGTGCCGAACCGCAAAACCGAAGTGCGAACCATTCCACCCTTAGCGCGTTATCTCGTTGAATATCATTGGCATAATCGTAGAAATGCAGGATTAAGATCGCATGGGGGGTTGAATCGAGATTGCGATCTTTTAACGATTAATCGTGCAGCCCTAGCATCCACTCAAGCACACTTTTGGCATAAAGATTTTGAAATTTTTGGTTAAAGAACTGTTTCATGTGTCTGGATTGTAGTGGTACACTGATTCTGTAGAGTCTCAGTAAAGTATGTCAGATAGTCATACTCTTCTGTATCTTCCACAAACAAGTTCTCAAAATCGCAAGATAGACAATTGCAGCATGCAAATTGCATTCAGTACTTTTTTCGGTGGGTATTTGTGCTGTGCATGATTTGTATCATTTCTTTTGTCAGCATGAATTGTGGCAGTCAGAAATGTCAAGTACATTTCACAAATAATTACAAAGAAAAGTACAACTTTGAATTAAACATAATATTTGAAGTAGTAAATTTTAAATAGTATTTTCTTTCAAAACATACTCTAATAATCTTTGTTTTTTTAAACTTATTTTACAGTCCGTTTTATAATGATGATAACATGTAAATTTATAATAATTAATAAACAATTCATATTAATTATAATTCATATTAATATAATTAATAAAAAATATATATACATTTTATATTTTTTTATAATATTTTGCTTAGTGTGCCTCTGTTCTTTTTTTCAAAAAAATTATTAAATGCCATTTGGTTTGGTAAACGCAACTACTTTCATACACTTTTAAACGTGCTTTTTAAGTGTCCAGGCACTTTTTGGGAATACTAAAGCTTGATATTACTATACTGTAACTGATAATAATCAAATAAGTTGTGAAAATGAGGGCGGCTTGGGACAATTGCATATCAAAGCATGAAGAGAATCCGCCCATCGGGCATGTGCATATTTATAATAGCCATATAATTAAGATGAAGAATGCTCAGTATCTCAGCATAGATGTAAGACACTACTGCTCTTGAGAGAGTGTGTGTGTGTGTGTGTGTGTGTGTGTGTGTGTGTGTGTGTGTGTGTGTGTGTGTGTGTGTGTGTGTGTGTGTGTGTGTGTGTGTGTGTGTGTGTGTGTGTGTGCGCGCGCATGTATGACTCCCACACACAGATGCTGTGATAGTTACAGCCAGACTACGTTTTATCTAAAAGAGCACCATTAACCTTGAGAGCAGAGCAACATAATAGACTCTGTGTGGATGTGTGTTCCTGTATGTGTGTGTACCTGGGGGCGGATTACTCTCTCAATATTCCTCAGGGCCGTATCAGGTGAAGGAGGCGAGCAGTCAGGAGTCAGGCCTGTAGAGTCGTCACCATGGTTACCTCGCCCTGCATCACTGACCGACACATGTGAGAAGTGGCCTTCAGAGAGACAAAATAGAGAGAGATATACTGAAATTAAAACTGCTGGATTCATACATTAAAAACAATGAGCTAACTACTAGGACGGAATTGGTCAGATAAATGTATTGATTTAAAAAGTCCTCAGCATAAAGGGCTACTTATAGCCGATGCAGCCGGGAAGCGAAAGGGCTTATGGAAAGAAACTAAATCATGCAGAAATTCAAAGAATGAACATCCAGCAAGCGCTGGAAAAGACTCTGAAGGAACCCTGTGTCTTCAGTGCTAATGAAATGGCTGAACAGTGAGCTTCTAATGCAGATCCTTTGCACCATTACCTTTAACACACACTCTGAAAGCCAGTGTAGGACAGTGTGGGGGGGGGGGGGTTTGCCATCATATTTTTAAAATTATGGTGTTTTGTCAATTATTTTCTAAATTATGGTTTTTAGCATATTTTGCTGGAATATTCTGGGTTATATCTACTATTTTTGTCAATGTCAGCTTATACTCAAGTTACCATAGAAAATATTTTGGACTTGCCCCTCAGTTTGTTATAAAAAAAATATACTAAAAGCTATTACAATGGAGAATGGAACGGAAATATATTGGGCAATCACTGCATGTTTACTCAATAAGGCCAATTCACAGTGACCCAACAAACTACCAACAAACTCCATAAAATTCCAACATACACCAACAAACCAACAAACGTCAACAAACTACAACGAATACCAATAAACCCCCAACAGACACCAGCAAACTACAACGAACATCAACCAACCCCAAGAAACTCAAACAAACATCAACCAACCCAAAGAAATTCCAACAAACATCAACCAACCCCAAGAAACTCAAACAAGCATCAACAGACTCCAACCAACCCCAAGAAACCCAAACAAACATCATCAAATTCCAACCAACCCCAAGAAACCCAAACAAACATCAACAAACTCCAACCAACCCAAACAAACATCAACCAATCTCAACAAACTTCAATACACACCAACTAATACCAACAAACTCCAACCAACTCTTCGCCAACAAACTCCAACAAATACCAACAAAGTCCAATCAACTTCAACAAATTCAAACAAAGATCAAAAAACTCCAACCAACCCCAAGAAACTCCAAAAAACATCAACAAACTCCAATCCACACCAACAAACATCAACAAACTCCAAAACTCCGAAAACGTATCATGGTTTTCACAAAAAAATATTAAGGATCACAACTGTTTTCAACATTAATAATAATAAATGTTTCTTGAGCACCAAATCAGCATATTTAAGACTGGAGTAATGATGATGAAAATTCAGCTTTGCCATCACAGGAATAAATTATATTATATTATTATTATTATTATTTTTAAATATATTAAAATATAATATCATTCATTTAAATTGCAATAATATTTCACAATATTACATAATTTCACAATATTATTATTATTAATATATTAATATAATTTAATAATAAGAAAACTTGAATGTGTAAGACTTACGGTGTCATTCGCTTCCAGTTATTTTAGCTGTACAAAAAAGTCTGTTATGCTGCTTTATACTGCAAACTTGTATTTGAACTATTTTGAATATGGAAGTCATTTAGTAGCATGGTATCTATCAAAGCACCATGGTTTTACCTTCTGACACCATCAATGTAAACCATTGTACCACTATTGTATGCGTGTTTTGGATTCAAACCATATAATTCAAAAATAGCACGTGTACTGTATATACATTCACACATTCGCTGCAGTGTAGGAGTGGGATCACATTATGGTCTGAGCAGATTTCCCCAGAGTAGGATCACTCTCTGTGAATGAGGGATGAAACAGAGGAAAAGAGAAAGAAAGAGAGCAGAACGAGGTAAAGGGTTGGTTACATCTGACTCCTCCACCAAATTACTGAGAAAAACCCTTCCCATCAATCACAAACACGCCCATACTACAGAAAGCCATGCTGTTCAGAAACAGTAACTCCATCCCTGCATTCACTGTCTCTCCAGCTCTGCATGAAGGAATGCGGAAAACAGTATGGGATGATTATGTTAGCTCTAAACGAGTGACTACCAAGTGAGTCAACAAGCCCTACGGCATCCATCCGGACAAAATCAGAGACGAATCCAAGCTGCATACATTTATTCATCACCCTCCTCATCTTCCTATCCTTCTGTTTTTCAAATCTGCCGATTGCCAACTGAAAGGCAGGAAGATGAGTAACAAGATTTGCCATAGTCAAAACAAGTGAAAAGCATCATCTTTTCCTCCTGCATTTCACAGGAAAAAATAAACAAGCAGGTAATTAGGCAATAAAACAGATAAAATCCAAGCAACATTCATATTATATTTACTTAGTTATACATCAAGGACAAAATATTCCCCAAAAGTGAGCTAAATCTGACAAAACCTCACTTTGGACACGTGAGGTTTGGGCACCTCATTTCAAATAATTTTTCACACAAAAAAAAGATTCATATATGTAGTAAATCTTCATCTTCACCTTTATGATCAGGGTAATTCCAACCTTTATAATTTTCTACTACTGAACACAAAGGAAAATAAATTAAATATTCTTTTCCATGCAATTATGAAAGAGAATGAGAGCATTCAATCTTCCAAAATGTTGTAAAAGCACCATAAAAATATCATAAAAGTGGTTAATATTATAGTTTAGTAGGCCATGATACTATTGATTTGTGATGACAGACTGAAATTGAAGTCATTATTCGCTGAACATCTTCCCCTCCAGAGAGTTGTTAACCAATGACAACAAAGTATTGATTAAATAAGTCAATGAAGTAGTGAAGCAGAACAATCAGTTCAAGTGAATGAATCAGAGCATCCTTGTAAAGGGTTTAGTGAACTGGATCAATTGATTCATTGAAAAGAATGACTCTCATGAACTCTTAATGGTGAAAGGAGAGCTGGGATTTTAAGTAAATGTTGCTCATATTTCCATCCACTTGTCACGCAAAACTACATGGCTTCAGAAGACATTAAAGGTAGGGTAGGCAATTTCGGAGAGACTAGCTGTGACGATCGGCAGCTGTAGTGCCCTCGAGAGCCACTGGAGGGCACTCTCTCATTGTGTTATGTTTTTCCCCATGGACTCATTATGTTATTATGTAAGGCTGTGTTTCATTATTGGTTATTGAGTTCCTGATTTAAACCTGTGTTTCTCCTCTGTCCTTTGCGAATTCTTGTTACACTGCAAGCGTGCATTTCTAAGCGTTATTCCCTGTTCTTTTTCTCCGTGTTTCCCTGGACTCTCGACCTTTGCCTGTATCCTGGACTGTTTGCGAACCTGTCCTGCCTACCTCGACCTACGCCTGTTAACACCACGAGTTATTGGATTGCCCTTGTTTATTTGTGTGCCTGGTTCATTTCTGCTTATGTTTCAGTTCTAATAAAGTTCTGCACATGGATCCGACCCCCTCTGTCCGTACGTTACACTAGCAATAATAAGCTAGCTTTGATCCCAACCTCCCTTTAGAGCGGTCTCCAAAGCAACGCCTCCTCCAAAACACATGAACGCACAGAGCAGAGTATGTGTTCAAATTACCCTGTGTCTCAAAGAACATTACTATAATAATGAACGCAACTTAAAGAGAGCTGACTTGTACCACCTGACTGCTGCAGTTAAATTTCAGTGTTGATAGTTGCCATAGAAAAGGATAAATCTGTGTCTGAAACGCTTGACAGTCCCAGTATTCATTGACTTCCAGTATACTAAAAAGAGCCAAGATATATATTTTTTATTTCACCTTGTGTTTCAAGGAGGAGAGTATGTCTGAGTTACATACATGTTTAAAGCACCCTGATGATGAGTTAACAAGTTGTACTCATTAAGTAAGCTACTGTAGGTAAATGTCTGGAAAAACAATGACAGAAACCATCCGATGCTGTGACTGTCATTTAAACAGTTCTTGAGTAAGCATAGATCATGCTTGATTGTGTTTGTTCCAGACTTTGCACACATCTGAAACATTAGCATGCTTCACAATAAAATCACCACTGTAGATAACACTCACTTTTGCTTAATATTTCAGAGTGCACCTCACTGACACGAAAGTGAGTTAACAAACATATGTCAGCCTTATTCTCTTGACACTGACAGTAGGAGTTTGTAATTATATGATAAAAAGATATTCTGTATTCATGGTGAACGCTGAGCAGACTTATGAATCCTATTAAGTCTGTTGGGTCCACATGGACACACTTCTATACGCAGATAATTTTTTTCCCTCACACACACCACTGTCATGAATACTGACAAGCTCCATTCCTCTGGCATGCAAATGATGGCAGAATATTCATGAAGCACTAAACTGAGCCGCGTTAGTAATTGAAACAAAATGGCAGACTCGATTGTCGTTTGCACGCGCATTTATGTGTACTTTCTTTGTTGACGCCTGTCAGCGGGCCGCTTAAAACGATGCTCGCCGTGGATCAAAACACTCGTCCTTGTTGGGGGATCGTACGTGTGCGAGTGTAAAAAGAGAGACCCTGACGGAGCTGGTGGGAAAGAGTGTGACTGTCAAAACTGCTCGCAGCTGTTTTTGCGATAACAGCAGGCAGCTCTGTGACTGTGGTAGGAAGCTCAGTGGGGCTTGACCCTATTGGTAATGGGCAGGAAGCCGGGGATGAACTCAACTTGTGTTTTACTCTTTCAGCCATTAGCCATTAACCTCTCTGAGCTACGATACTGAGAGAGAAATGAGGCATGTAGGAGCCATGGGAACACCGAGACTCTTCAGTCCCGGATGCTAAAAGATTAGCAGGCCATTACTCCGGCAACACAGTATATGTAGACATATTACTATATTATATTATGTGCAGTTTTGATGGCACAATTACCAAATTTAGTGATGAAACTGCTACTGATTGTAGTACTATATTGTAAATTTAAGATTGATTGATGGATTGACTGAATGACACCCTACCTGCACTCCTTGGTACTTCCAGAGAAAATTAATTAATTAAATTTTGTAGTTGAATAAAATAAAATATAAATTAATTGTATTTATGTTTAAACAAAAAGTACATTGTACTTATGCCCATGTTGTCTTTGTTAAACCCACCACACTGGTCAAAGTGCTAAAATGAAATTAAATGTAATTTGAATATAAATTAGATAATTTATACTGTATTTGTGACTGCTTCTTTCATACCACCACACTAGTCAAAGTATTGAAGCATTGAAGAGAAACAAGGTATTTTATATATATATATTTGGACAAATGCCTAACCCTTAAATTCATGAATGTTATAATCATTACATATTCGGGTCTTTAGTGACCAGGATCTATATCTAACATGGATGAATCTCTACCTGTCGCGATAATATAAAACTGATATTATCTCTGATATCTCCTGATATTAAAGTAGGAATTACAGAGGAATAAAATCCAGCATATTTTGTTATCTTTTGGAGCTTGAAAGGGTTCAGTTTGAGTAGATGTTTTATACCATCATCACTGTTCCCAGTCCCATCTCATTTCCCAGTACATTCAGCATCTGGCTCATATTCGCGATCTCAAACATTCTCAAAACTATAATTTTTAAAATCTTCAAAATCAACATTTTAATCGCTGACAGCTTCTTCACCAGATCCACCATCAAATGACAGTGACGCTAATATTAAATTGTGTTCAGTACTTGCTCTGATGTAAATCGCTTAGCCATTTCAAGTTTTGCTGATGATACTTCCTATTCTTTTGTTTTCTGCCTGCTGTAACTTGAGTGCGAGAACATCATTTCATCTTTGTATATTAGACATTGTCACCTTGTGGAATAAAGGTGAATTGCACTTATTCAGTCATCAAAGAATTCAATTATTGTATATTCTTATAATATACTTAAACCGTTACACACCCGAGGTCGTTAGCAACCCCATACAATTTTTACCAAAAATAAAGAGAAAACAGGCATTCTTTTATATATGGTATACAATATTATATATGAATCATAGATGTATATATATACATCTTATTTTATTGTTTATAATGAATTGATTGAGGAATACTAAGCAGGGTTGATGTCTAACTTTAAAAAGTGAATGAGGAGGAGGGTGTTGAATGACGTCCCGGGTCACTAAGGCTACGCTCACACTGCAGGCTGAAACTCCGATTTTTTTGCCCCTATGCGACCTGTATCTGATCTTTTCATGACAGTCTGAACGACACAGATCCGATGTTTTCAAATGCGACCCAGGCCACTTGGGTATGTGGTCCAAATCCGATATGTATTCGATCTTTTGAAATGCGACTAGCTTCTGAACGGCCGGGACACATGTATCCGACCCGCATGTCATTGATATACGACAAATGTCATAATTCTGTGTTGAAGTAGGTGGGAATGAGAAGATAAACAACAACTATGGCGGTTGATGCTGTCAATGGAAGGGAAGCGAGGTTTCTGATTTAATTAACATTTGGGGGGACAGCTCTATTCAGGCCATATTTAGCTACTTCCGCAAACAACAAGTGACGTCGTTGACCGTTGAGTACTCTTCTGCGCATGCGGGTCACTTCTGGGTTATTTTCACGTTCACGTTCACACAGGAGATCACAAAAGGTCGCATTTAATTCGAAATGTGAATGGCCTTGTAAAAAAAATCGGATTTTTAAAAAAAATCGGAATTGAGCATTAAGCCCCTGCAGTGTGAACGAGGCAAGACCCGAGGTATGCGTTTAAGGGTTAAAAGAAAGACAGATATGATTTGCTGAAGTATGGTAATGAAGGACCGGAGACAGCTGAACTAATCTGAGGCCACATCAGGGAAAAAACAGGAGACTTACATTTCGCTCATCACATGTGTCCATAATTGAACACGACAAACTCATTTTAGTTAAAAAAAGAAGAGAGGACAAACAGACAGAAGATAGGGACAGAGAAGAGATAAATACACAGGAAATGACGCATGAAAGCAGCTGTAACAAGACTTATACTGAGCCACGTCTTAACTCTTTCCACCTAAATCCTGTTTTTGACAAGCTGTCACTAAATAAATCCTCAACAAATCCCACACAATCTGACCGTGAAACACACAATATTATTGCAAAGAACAAAAACTGACTGGAAACAGTTACACTTATGTTGACAACTAACTAGTTAGCAGAGAACTGAACTGACTAGTTTTCTGTTGCTGTGAGTTTGTTGAAAGTCATAAAAGTTACATGACCTTCTTCCATGATCTTTTAACTGTAAACTTGAATCATTTAGTATTCTGCTTGTGAGTAGCTCTTAACAAAGATTTCACAACTGCTTGGTTGGTTGCAAGTCATTTTTTACAATTCATGGTTAACATTCAAGATATGACTTAGATAGCTGAACTATGAAGACATATTTCTCTTTCTCTATTCATTTAGTAAACGTCTCCAGCATATATTATTATTATATTAAACACCAAACGCAATCAATTTCAAGGAGGTGATATACACAAAAATACTTTAATAACAAGAAATTACTTTTTTCAATTGCAATGAAAAATTGCAAAATTTCAATTGCAATTAAACTGTGATATTTAGAAGTCAGAAAGTTAAACTTAATTTGAAGTCTACCTGAAATCAAAATATAGCCATACATTTGTCTCTTTTTTTCCCTCCAAGACCATGATTAATGTGATAAGCCATCATAACTGTGATGTGTGAGCATCTCTATTTATTGTGGGATATACTGATGTGAGTGTTTTGATTGGTCCTGTGCAATCCTGCAGCACAAAACTGCAGTGTTGACTATAATCAGGAGGAGAACAGTCCTGTAAAAGCTGTGATTTCATGCTTGTGGAGATAGCTTGAGGGGGGCCAAAAATAGAGCTGGTCAAAATCCACAAACACTCACGCAAACGTCCGCTCAAGCACAAACACAAACAGAGGGTTAAAGTACAGTAACACAGGAAATAGTAGAACACACACACACATACATCAAGTGAAGTCCCGCCAGACTGTGCGGCTGCATTAATAGAGTCAGGTGTGAATCACAGGCCTACAGGCAACACTGCTCACTGCGTCTCCACGACAACTTACAGGTGACTCACTAACCTCTCTGGGTAAGGCTAAAGCGGTTTCCACGACAACCCTAACCCTTACCGCAGGAAGGATGCCAGAGGAAAGTACTGCGGCAGGGGCCGTAGCATCCCAGGACTACACGCATCGACCTAAACGCCACAAGGCGCCATGGGACCAAGTGTTCTGTGTTTGTCAAATCAATACAGCATGGACAGTATTCTGTGAAGTATTTATATTATAATATAATATACTCAAATATAATAAGAAAAGTAATGATTTGGGAGCAATTGGGAATTGATTGGATTCTGAAGCATTTACTATTGTGATACTATTTTATATAATAATAATAATTAGGGATTTTCTGAGCCGATCTCGAGGATTGGTAATGGGGTGCAATTTAAAAAATGTTAACTGATCGGTCTCGGCTATCCTAAGCCCGCTCCTTTATTTTACGTCAGCTGTCACGCAGGTGCTGTGCAGTTGGTGGCAGTATGCATCTTCAAGTGGATTTGCCGATCATCATTAAAAGGAAAAGAAGAAGCTCAATGTGCATGCATGAATGAGATCTGTTCCAGCGCACCACACACCCACGCTCGAGCTTCTATTATTTGATGCACACTTTTGTAACGAATCACTCGGAAAGTAATTTATTTACGGTTTATATGTATCTGCTCTCAGACTGTCCGCGACGTCTTTGGCATAACACGTTGCTATATGGGTTTTGTCTTGCTTTGGACTTGACTGACAGACTGGCATTCTGACACGAGCGTCATGCTTTCTAACCTTCAGTCCACTTTTTTCCCTTTAAAAAAAATTAAATTATTATGCTTATTGTACATCTAAAATACAAGACGTTTATATCAGTAGTTGTGACCACACAGTCTGTTTACAATATCTACCATTGTAACAGATGTCTTTATACAGTGTGTGTGTGTGTGTGTGTATATATATATATATTAGGGGTGTAACAGTACATATATTCGTCCCGAACCATCGCGGTATGGTGCATGCAGTCAGACGACGAATACAGTCAGTCACAGGCGATCCACACTCCAATCCAGAAGGAGGCGCGCGTGGTAATGCAACGCTGTTTCCTAACCGTCTCAACAGGAAAAAGAGCAGAAGAATAAGAGATGATCGATGTGCCAACCCAAAACAAGTTCATATGGCACACAAGAGCTTGCTAGTAGCCTATATACGCTGAGATTCGATCCAAATTTGTGACACGCTCCTTTAACTTCACTATAAAGGAAACCCTGACGGCAAAAAGCGCCATCCTGTTTGTTTTCTTTTACAAAAGCACAATGGTTTGTTGTTTATTGTGAGTGTGTGACTGTACACAAATAAAAATAGGTTATTTACAGTTTTTACGCATTTTAAGTTGTTTCTGCTGTTAAGTCTCACTTCAGTCCAGTGATCAAATATGTCTGTTCTGTAAATGGGAAGCGTCGGATGTTGCTTCACTCGCTGTCTCCTCGTGGAAACAGGCTTAGATGTAGATGCCACTTTTTCTCCTTCTCGCTCATCTTTCAGTGATTTCTTGAACAAGTGTCATATTGAACTTTGTGCATCTGCCATGTACCGAACTGTGTCTTCTGTGTACCGTTACACCCCTAAACCCTACCCCTGAGAAGCTCTCTGCATAGTCCTGTATATTATTTTGTATTACAATTATTATAATAATTATAATATAAATGATTAATTAATTATAAAAATAATAATATTAATAAGTAATATATATACTGTATGTAAATTTTTATGAACATTTCACAATCCAATCAATTACGAATGGATACAAAGTCCTGCCCATTTTTCCTTACTGAGTATCTTGTTTGACATGGAAATGCATCATATAGAAGAAAAATGGACTGCTAATGCTTTATGATGACTTACTGAGATGTACAAAGTATTTTTCTGATAGGTATAAATGCTGAGTCAGTGCATGTGGAGATTATTTACATAAATTTTCTATTGATAGATTTTTTGCTAGTTTTCATTGATTAGAAGTTACCAACCGTTGCGAGGACAGGCGTTGTGAAGTTGGATGTCAAGAGAGCAAGGTTTGCGTGTAACAGCTGTAGCCACTGACTCGTATGGGTTGTCCTCATCCTCTGGTAAAAACACGTCCAGTGACGGAGAATGGGCAATTTCACCACATCGCTTGTCCTGCAAAAACAACATAACAGAAACCAGAGTCTTTAGACAGACAGACAGATAAATAGACAGACAGACTAGATAGAAGGATAGATAGACATATCATCTTGAAAAAGTGTTTCAAGTGTACACATTTCAAGTGTAAAAAAAACACTCTGCATCCAATTGAGAGTTTCTCCCCATGAAGACAGACTGTTCTGTCTCATGGGCACAATGACATAGATAAATAGATGATAAACAGCCACCCATGACAGCCTGCTCCATCATCTTCAGTGAAACATTGCCATCACCTCCTGGTGCCTGTTTGTCTTTATGGGTGCAACACGGGAGGCGTGTGAGGGCAACCATCCCTCAAAGTAAACATAGCACAGGCTGCCCCCATTGTCACCGCACTTATTTCCCATGAACCCCATCGATTTCTTCTCAGATGACTATTACTCTACCTGTCAGTCCCAAATCCTGCATCACCCAGAAAGCATCAGACACATCCATCATGCACTGGGCACAGGGGAAGGACCATTTATCACATGGGATTGAAAGAAAGACCTTTGTCTCCCTCTCTCTGTCTATCTACTGATGTGTCTATTATACAGCTGTTCAGTTAATTCCATATAGACACTCAAGACCAGATCTTAGTCAAGATTACATTAAATCCTCCTTCCAACATTCACTCTCCATAAATACTCAAACACAGGTGGTTTAAAACACACACACATATATATATAAACGTGGTTAAATGTGTATTAACGTGGGTATGATTATTCATAACCGCAAGACTAATTCGTCTACATTATGCTAGGGTGTTTGCTTGGGTGGTTACCATAGTCGCCTTCTCACAACTAGCTTTTTGTTTTTACGTTTCTGTATGTGAGTGGTACTTGCCCTTGTAAAAGTCACCTCCATTATGTAATGGTGTTCAGGATGGTTGCAAAGGTTGTTATTATGCGGTGGCTAGAGTGTTCTGGGTTAGCTAGATCAGCTAGATTTTGCATTTTTGCAATTGGCATTACTAGATGATTGTGAGTGATGCTCACCCATGCAAAATTTGCCTCTATGATGGCAGATTGCTGTAGGTAGTTGCTAGGGCACTGCTATGGTGTAGGTCGTTTACTCGTTACTAGGTGGTTACTAGAGTGGTCTGGTTTGTTACCAGGACATTTCTCGGTGACTGTGAGCGGTGTTTGCCCATTTAGAAGTCATCTCCATATGTGTAGTGCTTTCCCTAGTAAAAGTTACTTCCACAACGCTAGTGTGTTCTGGGTGGTGGCAAGGGTGTTGCTAGAGTGTTCTGGGTGGTTGCTAGGGTGTTGCTAGAGGGTTCTGGGTGGTTGCTAGGGTGTTGCTCGAGGTTTATGTGTGGTTAATGTAGTTGATATCTCATAACTAGCTTTTTTGTTCGTTTTCTGTATGTGCGTGTGTGATACTTTCCCTTGTAAAAGTTACTTCCACAATGCTAGAGTGGAAGAATTTGTTGTTCATTCTTAATCCATTATCTGTGCCTTTCCAAATAAGGTACTCGGTCACATCCCAAGTGGTTACTAGGGTTTTCACTGTGTTTACTAGGCTGTTGCTAGTAGGTGGTTACTAGAGAATTGCTACTGTAGGTAGGCCTAATTGTGAGTGATGCTTGCTCGATGTCATCTCCATAATGCTAAGGAATTTGTTATGGGTGGTTGCCAGGGTGTTACTAGGGTGTTCTGGGTGGTTACTGTTTCATAATTCGATTTTTTACATTTTCTGAAAATGGTGCTTACAAAATTCGCCACAACGACACAACAGGTGTCCTGGGTGGTGGTTAGGTGGTTGCTTACTGGTCGAATTCAAAAAGTCCAACCGCAATCAGCAAGTTTCATACTAAAGTCAAAACATATTGTTAGGAATGTACCTTAGCAAATATTCATCTAGTTGATCACATCCAAGTAAACTTTCTACTCTTTTCCCACTTCCTCTAATGATCGTTTTCCCTCTCTCTTTCCAATTGAGCCACACTGAATAAAGCTCCAGTCAAAAAGAACAGAGGCCCTCCAGAGAGCCACATGGAGAAATCAACAGAGAAAATAATAGAGAGGTGAGAAAGAGAGAAAGACGGAGATAGATCAAAGCTGCGTTTACAAGAACTTATACTATTGGACTTTCTGTGTCAGTTTTAATAGCGTGATGGGGCGGGACACAGGAGTCAGGCACACGCCGAGGAAAATTCTGAGAGAGCAGGAAAGAGGGGAAATGCACGGGCTTTGAATCAGTGGTTTCCTGCATTGTATGTTAGCATGCACACGCTTGCACAGGAAACTACCAACTGGCAGAATAGAACAAGAAAAAACTATAGTAAAGTTGTGGATGGCAATCGTCCTCCACTGAAGTTAGTTATACTGCTGCTGAAATAATATGACTATACAACATAATTTTTGCTAAGCTAACCCTTATCCAGATAGAAAACTAAGTAGTTTTAAAAAAAAACAAAAATGAAATAAATTAATAATTAATAAATACATTTATATGTAATAAACAAACCAAATAAATAAATAAATATTAGTAATATCATAAATAATAATAATTTTGATAGTAAAAATAAACAATAACAATAATAATAAATAATATATTAAAATAAAATAATTCAATATATAATTCTGTTGATAATCATTTAGAAAAAAGTAATTGTCTGTTTTGCCAGATAAAGATTTCTAAGAACAATTTTGTCCCAAATCTATAAACACACACACACACACAAGAGTATACATTACACACTTACGTTAAAGAAGTTCAGTACCTTTTTATCTCTAGCAGATCCTGATTTCTTCACTGTGACAGAATTTCAACTCTTCAGCGTACGACCAAAACGACCCCGCAGCGCCTGACTGTCCGAGCACACTACAACTCTTGTTCTCTTTCTCTATCTCTCTCTGACAGCAGAGACAGGAACTTCATTTTTTTTTTCTCAGAAAAGGAAGACTACACAACAAACAGAAGCGGTTAAAGTCAGCAATTAGCATGCTGATACAGAGCTGCAGTTGCTGGACTCGGATTCAAATAGGAAATCTGCCCGGACGTCCCTCAGTCACGTCTACAATCTTCAGCCGCACATGTGACTGGGGCCTGATAGACTTTACTGCCGGCTTAACTCTTGTCTTCCTCCCTTTCTCATTCTCTTCTTTAATCAGCTTGTTTCGCTTTATTCCCTTTGGTTTTCTTCACATTTATCCAGAGTTCTGTCACCTTCTGTCTCTCGCTATTTTCTCAGTTGATACAGTATCTGATCTGGATGGCCAGTCATTTCCTGTGCTTTTCTAATCTGAGCTCTGCATATTTTGGAGGAGGACCCCAAAGCATAAAAGGCCCTCAGAGACATTCTCAGAACAGATAGAAGGATTGATATAAAGCGAGAGAGGGTAGATATGTATGGTCATGTGCTTTAGAGGAGGGCTTTGCATGCAGAGATGATACCAGTGGTGGGAAGGAAGGCTTACACAATTTTGTTGCAATATGCTTCACAGCGAGGCTTCATTATAAACTGAACAAACAATAAGCGCGAAAATGAAGGCACTACAAATAAATAACATCAGCAAGATAATGTAGCCTGTTCAAGACAGCCATTCTCTCACTAAAAGACTTCCAGCCAAAATAATCTCATTCTGCCTGATATATAACCGATGTAGTGCAAGAGATGATAGAAAGAGAGAGTAAACAGAGAGTTGGAGAAAGAGAATAAAGCATGAAAAGTGAAAATTAGCTAATTAAAGTGGCAATGAGGCAGTTATTACCTTCTTCTATTAAACACCTTTGCAGATTTAGCACCTGCTCCCAATGTAACTATGAACTCTGTGATGCTCTTTTGCTTCAGCACACTGGATGAGGTACATCTGCAGGTCAAACCCCAAAAGCTGAGAGGACTAGATGTTTTATGTGATTTAAAGGCCTGAAGGCTTTGTTTAGTCAGTGAATGCTAACAAATATGATCCGAAATTAACCTTTTGCCATACATGTTAATGCCGATTGGATTGAGAACACCGACTGTTATAAAAAACAGTATTTTGCATTTTAATTGAAAATAAATCTATATTGTTGCTTGAAAAATAATTTTCCCAAGTATATTTGTGGCAAACAGCACAGACTATTGTTATTCGTAGCATCACACATCTCTTTGTAAAACACTATTTGTCACGAAACCCATTAAAACGTCAAGGTTTATAATTATGTTGTTCCTTATGTTTGTGTTTTTCAGGGGGAAAAAATTTGAGTCCTGGAGTTATGGCAATAAAAGAACAAAAAAAGTTTGGGCTTTCTGGCAGACCTAATTAAATTACTTGTGTGTGGCAGGTCTTTCATGTTTTGATGTATTTCCTACTAAATCAGGAAATCGGGGAAAGATATAATTGAAGGGATACGCAACATTCAATTAGCTTTAGGTGCATTAATTGTGAACTTTTGAAATGGCTTCAACACTATGAGACATGGACTGAAAATAAAACAAAATAAAATAAAGCCATATGCATGACTTCAAAGCTACAGTAACATGCATTGACTAAAAGCCACAATTTTGGTTTAAGTTCAATTTTCCCCTGAGGTAAAAGTATCTCTTTGAATAATTTTGCTAAAACTATGTTTTGGAACTAGTGGGGCATTCTCATTGTAGAGATCCTCTGATTGGACAAAAATCTGTCTGGTGCAGGATGAGTCATCAACAGTTTTATTCTGTTTTCCCAGAAGGGGAACAGGCATTAACTTTTATAAGTTAACTAAACTTTTAAAGAGAGAGAGTGACGAGCAAGTGACAATATGGAAAACCCGGCAAAAAGCATGACAAATTTGGAAAAAAAACTTAGCTAGTCAACCACACACACTCTGAGCAGATAGTCCATAAAGGGCCAGCAGGCAGACCGAGGCATTTTGAGCTTTAAACCCTCCTGAGAGCTTTCTTACGCAGGAAAAACTGTCATCACCTTATCATGCACAGCCTGTACAGTCTAGGAGAAGTTAACATTCATTAGTTGCCCTAATTATCTCTCAGCACCTAGGAGGAAGTGCGGAAACCTTCTCGGTAGATGAAGCCACTGTCGGGGTTCTGAGATTTTAAACATGAGTCACAGATATACAAAAGAGATTATGCCACACTGTGGGAGAGGAGGACGATGAAGATTAAAACAAATATGACGGAGGAAACATTTAATGCAATCACTCGAGAGAACCTGCTGCTTTGGAATAACTACAGTCAAGGCTTTCCTTTATATTTATACGACATAACAAAAGCGCCAGCGTGAGTAATCCGAACGCTTAACAACAATGAATTCTTAAGTGGAGAGTCAGAGACTGCGTAAATGCTACCTAAGAAAAGCAGAAGTAATGATGGTGGTCGTTCATTCAATTTTAATGCCACACAAAATTGGTATCAAGAGAACTGCACAAACATAGATAGGAAGGAAGCATATGAGAAAATGTCATTGTGTCTTGTCGAATGGTGGTAAATAACTTATTACTGAAATCACTCCTAAAACAGGAAAATGTTTTTTATAAATCATCCATTAATAAGAAGTTCATATTGAATCCAGCTTTATGAAGGCTGTATATTTATATGCAGTAAGGCCCGTTCTCACTCAATCTCCTGTATATGGCTTTAAACGGCTCATAAAATACAACCAGTAGTTTAGGATTCTTATCCCAGCACTGTTTTCAAAGTGATCTATTAAACACAGGGAGCGGCTCCTAAATCACACTGGGCAGTTAGGGAGACCATAGGGACATAAGTTTCCTCTAATACAAACTCACACACACACATAACGCCAATCTGGCTGATTAAAATGGACAATACACATGAAAAACTTCACTTCCCAGAGCACTTGATTAGCTGTAATTAGTGGCTTTTGTAAGAGCACAAAGTCATTGGGCTGGACAACACCAACCAAATTAAGCAATTAAATGCCAGAGTTTAGCCGTAATCCATGATGTATGGAAACCGAGGATAACAATAAATTAAATTATCAGAACAACAAAAAGCAACCTCAGAATAAAACCACTTGAGTGATGACGATCGATAGTGCTACGGTTTTACCGATCAGTTAATCATTATATATATAGTTTAGGGTCGGTAACATTTTAATGTTTTTGAAAACAGTAATATAGTGAAATATTATTACAATTTAAAATAACTTTTCTAATATATTAATATTTCTGATATATTTCTTAATATATTTTAAAATGTCATTTATTCTTATAATGCTGAATTTTTAGTGTCACATGATCCTTCAGAAATCATTATACTATGATGCTCAAGAAACATTACAACTGTTCAAGAAACATTTACAGTCATGGTCAGAATTAATGGCACCCCTGGTAAATATGATCGAAACTGCCTGTAAAAAATAAATCTGCATCGTTTATCCTTTTGATCTTTCATTCAAAAAATTGCCAAAAATCTAACCTTTCATTGAAGTAAAAGAATTGAAAGTGGAGGGGAAATCACATTATGAAATAAATGTTTTTCTCCAAAACACGTGGCCACAATTATTGGAACCCTTTTATTAAATACTTTTTGCAATCTCCTTTTTTTAAGATAACAGCTCTGAGTTTTCTCCTATAATGCCTGATGAGTTTGGAGAACACCTGACAGGAGATCATAGACCATTCCTCCATACCCTGTAGATTCCCAGATCCATGTTGGCGCTTCTCTTCAGTTCACTCAACTCATCAGGTCAGGGAACTGGGACGGTCATGGCAGAAGCTTCATTTTGTGCTCTGTAACACATTTTTGTGTTGATTTTGATATTTGTTTTGGATCATTGTCCAGATGGAGGATCCAAACATGGCCCATTATAAGATTTCTAGAAGAAGCCGTCAGGTTTTGATATTTTATCTGTTGATATTTGATAGAATCCACAATGCCATGTATCTGAACAAGAAGTCCAGGACCTCCAGCAGAAAAATATGCCCACAACATTAAATATCCAACGGTACATTAAATTGTACACATGGGGTACTTTTTATACTTGTGTGCACCAAACCCATCTAGCGTGTTTGCTGCCAAAAAGCTATTTTTTTAGTTTCATCTGACCACAGAACCCTGTGCCGTTTAAAGTTCCACTCGTGTCTGACAACTGAATATGCTGGAGTTTGTTTTTTGACGAGCGAGGAGGATTTTTCTTGAAACCCCCCTAAACAACATGTGGTGATGTAGGGGTTGTTTGATTTTTTTTTTAAATAGGCTGACCCCAAGACTCAAGTAATCTCTGCAATTCTCCATCTGTGATCCTTGAAGAGTCTCTGGCCACTCAATCTCTCCTCCTCACCGTGCATTAAGGCAATATAGACACACGTCCTCTTCCTGGCAGATTCATAACATCTTTAGTTGATTGTAACTTCTTAGTTATTGCCCTGATGGTCAAAACGGGGATTTTCAATTCTTTAGCTATTTTCTTACAGCCACTTTCTATTTTGTGATGCTCAACAATCTTTTGCTACACATCAGAACTATATTCTTTGTTTTTACTCATTGTGATGGATGAATAAGGGAATTTGGCCTCTGTGTTTCCTCATATTTAAACTCCTGTGAAACAAGAAGTCATAGCTAGACAGTTTCATGTTCCTAGTCACCCTGGTGTGCTAAAAAAAATGTAAACATTAATGGGAATATACTTCAGAGATATTTTACTCGTAAAAAATTCTAGGGGTACCAATAATTGTGGCCCACGTGTTTTGGAGAAAAACATTTATTTCATAATGTGATTTCACCCCCACTTTCAATTCTTTTACTTCAATGAAAGGTTAGATTTTTGGCAATTTTTTGAATGAAAGATCAAAAGGATAAACGATGCAGATTTATTTTTTACAGCCAGTTTTGATCATATTTACTAGGGGTGCCATAATACAATTTTATCAGGATTCTTTAATGAATAAAACATTTCAAAAAGAACAGCATTTACTGTATTTGAAATCAAAGTATCTTGGAACATTATAACAGTGTCTTTACTGTGACTTTGGATCATTTGAATGCATCCATACTCCTTGCTGAATAAAAGTATTCATTTCTTTGAAGAAAAAAATCTTACTGACACCAAACTTTTTAACTGTAAAGTATCTAAAAAAAACGAATTATATAAATGTATTGTATAATAAGAATGTTTATTATTGTAAGCGTAAATTAATATCACCTATAATTTGCTCTCTAAGAAATACTTTCTTCATGAAGAACAAACAAAATCCCTAAACCTAAGAAATGTGGTGTATTAAAGTATAAAAAAAAGACACCAAAAAATATTCATAAATGTTTATCATAGGTGTGTTTCAACCCCCCAAACCGCACTATATTGTAGTCCTGGTACAGGTATTTTCCATCTGAAAATGTCACTAAAGAATGTCTGTTTGTAAACAGTAATTTCATCTGCAGAGAAAAACAATGCAAAGCAGATGCTACAGATGGGAGCCCTTACTCTGGTCTGAAATCACAAGACATTTTCAGCATAAACATGAAAAGCATGTTTGCTGACTGCATCACTTGGATTAGAAGCAGGGGGAAAAGTGCAAACCGTTAAAACAAACAACACAAATGCACAGGCCCAGATTTGAAATATGCAAATGTATGACGTAACAGGAAAAACAAAAACAAGAATGGATAGAAAAATAATAAAAGAGGCAGAGGAATGCTGGAGAGCAGCTTGAATGAGAAAGCAGATGCTAATACCCAGTCTCTCCCTCTCTGTATCTGGATGTTTTCTCTGGATGTTATTGCGCAGTGCTGTGACGCACCTGTTTTGATGGAGACTCAGATCTGTCAATTGAGAAGTGGGTGGATATCCCACGCCTTGTACTTTATGAATTCTGTGTCTCCTAGCAACTACGAGAACCCCTAAGAATCCGTGTGCATCTCTCTCCCTGCGGAGGAGAGCCAGTGACGGAGTTCAGGATTGGTTTGCGGGTGCAGAAGTATGACTCGCCGTCCAAGGAACCCCAACTTGGAGCTTGAGTCTCCCCTCCCCCACCTTCACTATCCCTGTTTCCATGGTAGCGGTAGGTCTCCTCACATGGCGCAGGTGGGCGGATCAGCGTGTTACACGGTTACACTTCCTGTGGGATGATTAGACTTCCTGTCTGAGGGACGGGAATCCCTCTTGCTCATTCTGGCATTATAAAAGCATCCTAAACATCAATCCACTCAACATTTCCACATTTATCTTTTCATCCACAATCAGAATTAAAGATAAAAAGAACCTTTTTTCAGAAGTCTTTGAAGATCTTCGCGGTTAGTTGGCTAAGATTCCCATAACAACGTTATGACTTACATACCTGATTCATCTTGCATTTTGCCATGAGAATTAATATAAATAAATCAATATGAATATAAAACTCTTTAATTCCCATTTAGGGATCCGCCAATCATTTTTGTAAAAGAAATTAAAATCAAATGCAAAAAATGCATCATAAAGTATGTTAATACATTAAATGTATATAATAAATACATTATTATTAATAATATGAATATAAAAATATAACAATTATATTTTTAAAATAAGAAATATAAATCAATTCTTAATTAGATAGATAGATTTGACTTTTTTAATATATTATAATATTTTATTTATTTATTTATTTACTGCATTTAAAAAAAAACATATAAATTAACAATGCATCATAAAGCATGTGAATCTATCAAATAAATAGATCAATTAAATAAGAATTATTTAAATTAAATTTATGAATAGATAAATTATATAAAATCTGGACTACTTTATGACCAATGTTAGGGAAAGTTACTTTTAAAAGTAATGTTACGTTACTTCTCCCTTACTTTTTCTCACCTGGGTTGAACTTGCTTGTTGGTTTTTTTAATACATGTTTGGCGAATGTAAAGGCCCTTTCACACCAAAAGTTAAATGAATAAGGCTAAAACTAAACAAATGTAATGTTTAGCTAAAGTCATTTTTGCTTATTCGTATGGTTGAATTGGATAATCAAAGATCATCAGCAAAGACATTGGTTAATAAAGTGAGATTAAATACATAAAGTATATAAAGTATTTGTGTTATTTAACATATTTAATTATTGCAGGTTTGCGTAATAGAAATAAATTTTGCAGTTCACTGTTTATATTCATTTTACTGAATTACTGAATCTGTCTTTGTGCAAGTGAGATGAGATGTTCACATTTAATTTAGAACAATACAATGTCCATCAAGTTCACACAGCGCACACAACGCCTCTGCACTTACTCCTGATTTCTCTCAACAAGGGGACAGGAGAGAAGTCAATCAATAAATGGGAAAACAAAATAAATTGTGCTACTTTATGGAAAAAGTAACTTTACTAGTTACATGAAAAAAGTAATCTGATTACATAACTCACGTTACTTGTAATTACCCCAAACACGATTGATGCATACTTCATTCCTTTTATAAATTCGTTATCCACTAAAGGAGTCTGTGGTTGCATAGTAAAGAAAGGCAGAGTGAGACTGTGTGTACCTGAGAAAAGCCCAGGTTTCTGCAGCCGTTGCAGGGAGTGAGCGCCTCCCACAGGCCGGATGGTCCGCAGCTCTTTTCCTCCTCTTCCATCGCGGGGGGCAACGGGGGAGTGGGACGCTACAGCCAGGTGGAGAGAGATACATACAGTTACATACATCAACAGTAGTACACACAGGATCTCAGCTCATGCCAACATAACACAAGATTAAGATAAAACAGAGATTGTATAAAAGAGACGGACCAATCAGAGAGAAATGAATGGGAGAAATCCTAAAAGGTTTACCGTACAACTAAATGAGCCAATCAGCATTTTGTTAGAGGAATTCAGTCTAGATTAGCCCTTTTGGAGCCAAATAAGCTACATTTGACTTTCATACATGCATACTGACTCTCAATGACCCATTTTGTCTGATTCTTTTCCTAAGGTTTTTTGTAAGTCCAGAACTCATGTAGAAACATATTCCTAGTCGTGTTGAGCCGCAAACACTAAAATATACAAGTATCATATACAAATGTGATGTGTATTTAATTTGTATATGATACTAGTATGTGAAACAATGATCATGTGCTTCAAATATTTGCTTTCCTGTTGTTCATACATTAGTTCATGGGTTAGATTCCTGGGAAAAGTAAGAACTTAAAAAAGGGGTAAACGTGTACCTTGAAAGCAATGTAAGTTGCACTGGATAAAATAAACTGTCAAATGCATAAATGTAAATATGCAAGGGAAAAATAGATTAATAATTCCTTTGACATAAGCAAAACATTTAATTTTTAATTAGATGATGCTGTTTTAAATAAAAAACATTGTTTTCTAACTGCATGTATGGCCTGTAAAATGTTCCCCAAACCCTTTTATAGATGCTGGAAACAACTCTAACCCCTTCAGTCAAGTCTTGGGAGTTTTTGACATGTGACTGGAATCGATCGGAAGAGTGTTTGTGTGCGTTCGTGTCTTTGCTTGTTTATCTGGGCTCTGCAGACTTTGATTGATTGACCCGATACAAACACGTTTAATTGTATCGATCAAACAAACGCAGTGGAGTATACCGTGATCCAGTGGTCACTGCGACAGATCTTCAGCAAATAACCATTGCATAACGTTCTTGCACACTTTCCTAATGCACAGTTCATCTGTCCCTTACATAAAGTAAAATTACCTCCCTCAGCCATGCTGAAAATAAGATTCTGTTTGTGTTAAATAACGTCAGTGATTAAATCTGGGGCTGTTTAGAGCTATAAATATATATTTATGAGATTATATAAATTGAAGGGATACCCAGCACTGCACCCAGTGTTTAGTTCTGTGTTCCCTCTGCTGGCCAGAGTGAGATACTGCATCAACAGTGAAAATCTCATTAGGATCTCTTGAATGTTGATATTGATCGATTGACGTGACTGATTTCATTTCCTTGGAAAACTAAAAAATATGTTTGATATTTTAGAGGGAAGGTTTCAGATTAAATGTTTCTAATCATTGTGTAAAACCTGTTCAAAAACCACCAAAAAACCATAAACTGTACTGTATTTTCTTTGCAAGCACACCTTGTTTATTCGAGTGAGAGTGCCGTTGCGTTCCTCGTCAGACAGCCGCCCACTGCCGAAGCTCTCCATGGACTGAGAGTGAGAAGAGATGGTCTGACAAAGCTCCTCAAAGGAGCAATCCTTATCACGGCAGATCTTTATTTCATTCAGCAACTTGGACAACTCCCCTGTTACTGCATCATCTAAAAAGGGAAGGAGAAAGAGAGATGGAGAATTCAAACTATGAATTTAAATTAATTTGAAAGTACTGAGTTTATGGTGAAAAAGAGGAATACATTTTTTTTCAAAATTATTATTAAGTTATTATTTCTTAGTTAAATATAAATCTTAATGTATTAACTAACATGTAATAACCATGAGCAATACATTTGTTGTTGTTTTTGTTCATTTTTGTTAACGTTAATAATAGAAATACAGCTGTTCATTGTTTGTTCATGTTAGTTCACAGTGCATTAACTAATGCTAACAAGATTTTAAGTATTAGTAAATGTTGAAATTAACATTAACAAAGATTAACAAATGCTGTAAAGTGCAGTTCATTATTAGTTATTGTTAACTAATGTAGTTAACTATTGTTAACTTATGAACCTTGTAAAGTATTACCAGTACAGTTTTGTCGCATCAAATTAGCACAATATAATAAAATACATTTTTAATTGTATGCATTTATGGAATGTATCATGCTACCAAAAGCACATCAAATTTCTCTGTAAGGGCTTTTAAATAAATGTTTACTTACAGAGCATTCATCACGAGAGCCGACCTATTTATTTTTATTCTCTAGTCTGTTTTTCAATATTTAATCTGGGACAAATGCTTGTTTTCTGGCACCGACTCAGTGTGCTGATGTGTCCTAACAGAAATTTTGTGATTGGCAGACTCTCAGATTTACCTGTTATCTTAACCAAAATGCTACTCCAGCTGGAACGAAAGAGCACATCCAGCAGTAATTTAGAGCACAAAGGGAACGAGTGAGACTGCAACAACTGACCACTAGGGGCACTGCTGGCTGCACTTTCTTCACAATGAACATCCACTACTCAAAACATATACCAATTTATGTCACTTTTTGTGTTCCTGTTATGAAAATACTAAGCAAAGTAAGATTATTCTTACTTAAAAAAAATGTTTAAGCGATTAAGGCGTTAAAACCTATGATTAAACAGTAAAATATTTGCAAGGGAAAAAAACAAAGCAGCAGACAATGTGCTGTAATAGTATCCCTTGACCACTGGGTGTCGCACTGCACATTAAAATACATGAAAGTGACAGAAGTCAGGTTGAGCGGTAAGCATTTGGATGAGTGTCTACTTTTAAACATGAACTTTTAATTTAAGTGTTAAAATAGTGTATTTAGCTATTCTATTTTAGCTAGTTTATTAAATGTAATTATTGTCTGATGGTTTTGATTGTAATGTATTAAGAACATTGCAGTTTTCACTGATCTGACAATCACACATACTTTTATGCCGCAGAGACGGGGAGGGCACAGGTGAGGGTATTGATGTGCGTGGCGTTGGTATTGGTATTGGGTGCTGCCGTGCTAAATCTTCTTGGATATTCCCTCTGTCGCAATCTGACATCATATAATCTAGAGAGACAGAGATAATTTAATTTATAATGCACAGATAAACAACCACAAAAGTACATTGACATGTGCCAGTTTGCTCAGTTTTAGGACAGCATTAAGGGGTACAGATGAGGAGTTGAAATGTCAAAACAGGCAAAACCGAAATCATTCTCTTGTTCTTTGGGGAATAAAAACACCTTAGGTTGGTGAAAACCTAAATGTGCTGCTGTAATTGTTGCTCTAAACAACTATAGGCTGCACAAGCCACATGATAACCATGAAAACAATAATATTTTCAGACTCCTGTCAAAGACTGTAGATTATAAAACCACAGCAAGCGTGAGTTTGAGCTTCCTTCACTCTGGGGATTCGGGTTCGTTGACCACACAGAGACAGGGAGGGGAACTTTAATGTTGCCTCTGTCCTATAGGATGAAGGGTGATTTAGACATTTTCGAGCAGTAACAGTCCTAAACTCCCAGTTTCACAACCCTCAGAAATGTATAACGCTGGGAATAAAGTGGATGGAAACAACAAGAGAGCTAAAATGAATTTAATTTCAAAACCAGATAACCACATCTTATTAATTTACAAGGGTATTTTTTTGAAAGCAGAGCAAACTCTGCTGGAAAGAATGAGTTTAGTTGGATCAGTATATGAAGGAAGATGGAATCAGACTTCAGAATCATCCAAGATATTAGAATCCTGAAGATGACCTGAAATAGTAATAATATGTGTAAGACAAAGTAATAAACATGTAATAACTCCAAGACCTCATACATACCTCAACAAAATGAGTAAAGACTCAGTATTGTTGGTATTTGTGGTTGTTTTTTGGCATAAAATATTTAAAGGAACAAGGATTTCTCACACGCACTAAACAACCATTGTTCTCAATCTCACACAAACTTCCTGAAACGAACTTTATCAATATGCAAGCATCCGCCTTCTGATCTCCACCAGGAACACGCTCCCTCATCAGCTTGTGCACGTGTGTGTGAGTGTGCTTGTGTGTTTAAGGGCCTTTTTTTGCTTTAAAAAAGTTTGAATGCGTGTGCGAGTAAGTCTGGCAAATGCTTTACCTTGTATGAGAGAAGCAATTTGTTGTGATTTCTGAGACGGATGTTCTCTCAGTACGTCTAGAGCAGTTCTTCCCTGACAATCTCTGATGTTGGCGTCAATCCCTGAGAAACAAATTTAAAAAGAAGAAAAAAGGTTAATTTTGTATTTGAATTTCGGTGTCTTTAATTTTTATTTCTTAATTTGTACATTTTTTACGTTAATTTGTTTATTTAAAAAAAGTAGTTTTAGTGTGTTACTTTATCTAGTTTAGTATATTTGAATGGTTTTTTTTTAAATTCCTGATAAAGCAACACCACAAAACTGCTCCATTTGCCTATAATGGCACAACACTTAGAAAATACAAGAGAACTGTGTTTAGTTGTTTTATATGTCAATTAGATAGCTGCGTCTTGTTTAATTAGGAGGTGCTTTTCGACATAACACAGTGAACATGATCCAAAGTGAAGCTTGGGATATTCATTTAAATATGAAAATTATTTTTTATTGAGAATTCATTTGAATTTTTGCACATTTAAAGTTTCAGTTTAGTTTTTGTTTTTACAAAAATATTCATATAAATTAGATATTATTAAATATTTTTAATATTTTTTTTATTTTGAATGGAAATGATACAATAGAAAAATCCGGACTTCCCATAAAACCATTAAAACAACTCAAAACAAACAATTTTCCCAAAATAAAACTTTCCATAACAATAAAACTATGACAGAGTGATTACAATGCCCTTTCCTTATACAACAACAAGTTCCGCAATCTCCAGTTCTTGTTCCACAGCTGGCACACTGACAGGGAAGCTATTAGGTCAAAGGTCACACAAAGTAGCTTAAACAAACCATGGCCGTGCAACATCCCCATCCCAACCCTACACACATACACTTCCCCAAGACATACCTGAGTCAAGCAGTAGCTGAACTACATCCATCTTTCCGAAGAGAGCGGCCTCGTGGAGAGCGCTTCCTTTCTCTGTCTAGAGAGAGAAAGATTTAAAGTCAATATTTTAAGCCTAAATGCCTCGCATACAGAAGTAAATGGCAGTAATACACTATGGCGTCATTGCAGTCTATCAGCCGACTACTGGGGCGACTGGCAGGGTATTTTATATCACGCTCACTGTGAAGTACTTAACTACACCCAATTTAGGTCTGGAAACATTTATTCAGTGTACTACAATTAACTACAATGGCACTGTGAATTTATGAGGCTGACTGACGGGAGCTTGAGAGGGAAAGGAACGGGCAAATTAGACCGAACGGCAGTCGAGACAGATTACGAGAGCTTCTTGCACTGTTGAGTGTGGTCATTTTAATAGGCCACCGGGAGACCGAACACGATACCAAATCAAATTGGCCCTCTCCGGCCTTCATTAGTACAGAGGCATCTGTACAACTCAAGTGATTGCTCTTCTCCCTGAATTCCCTCAATGGATGTGATGATGCAATACACATTAAACAAGAGCTACAGGGACTCACTGTAGTAATACTTGATCCTGCACCTCATAGTGCTGCAAAAACAGCACTGACCTTCTGCAAGGCAGTCTGGGAGAGCCAAAACTACCTAATTTTGAGACAGTTTTAGGCACTGTTTTTGTCTAGCAATAGTATTAATGGCATTCATCGTTTTTAGATCTGATAGATCATGTTAAGTTTAAGTCTTTGTAACATTACCAACAAGGCATTTTTACCATCTGTAAGTGCTTTTAAAACAGTCACGTACATGTCTAATGAAGGTATTTGGCCGCTGTATAGTTTCTATGTTTCTTGCAATAGGATTGTGGGCTCTGGGATGTTTGGCACGTAGGAATGCTCAAAATCTGATTTGAAGGCTTAAAGCCAATTTTCTGGGTCAATTTCAAATCAAGTGAGAGCGCTGCAAATTTCTGAACTGGAACTGCTTTTGGGATGGTCTCATTGGTCAACAGATGTCTTCGTCTTGCAGCAAAAAAAATAAAATAAATAAATTCGCTTTCATACCCATTTCAATTTTTCTATATAGGATCTAGGGATGCATTATCCCCATTTAAATCAATTGAGTATTGTTTTCAGATATGCACCCTAAGGGAATATGTTATTACATTACACTGCACTTTTCGCCATTGTTTTTCACTCACGTTTTGTGTCTTTTGCAGCTTCTCGTGCGGCATTCTAAAAATGTGTCACTCAAGTTAAAAGTATTTAAACTTTTAAAGAACGCATCTCGAGACATTGTGTTTTTTCTATTCCAACACCCTGTGTCTTGTGTTTTTAAATGCAAAAACACGTTCTGTGTGAATGGAAGAAGCTTGTGTCTCGAGACCCCTGAGTTCTGTTCCTTTCAGACGGGCCGGTCGCACTGTTCTTGATCACAAGAACGCATCCTGTGAACGCCCAGGAGACTGCTGAAAGTTCTTAGAGAGAAGTTGAAAATGAGGCAAACACACACATGAGGTTACATAAAAAGAAGAATATTAATGTAGTGCTGGTACACTGTCGGAAGAAATTTGGAAAAATGTTGTACCTTTAGGAACCCTAAATATTGTGAGTCCTTGGGTACTAATATGCATTCTTTAGAAGTAGATAAGGCACAAAAGTGTGTGTTTGAGGGTACTGCCCCAGTGACAATTTAATGGTACCAATTTTTGGATAGACTTAAACCCAGTACATCTGAGGATACAAACGTAAAGCTTACATAAAGTTTTGCCCTTTAAAACATACAGAGCTCACATCCACTGTGATTACTTACTCAGAGAAAACCCACAAAATAGTCCCAGATAAGACATTCATCCTTGAACCTGAGGTTAAAGTCCAGTCCAGATCACTGAATAGTCCAGAACGACTCAAATGTTGTGAATGAGGCTTAATCCTAAATGACCATGGTAAATACTGCAGAGCGCACTGTTCTCCTGAAAGTTTAAACTCAGAATTCTGTGCTGTTCCGGATGAGCAGCGTGTGCACCCACAACGGGACGGGAAGTGGGACCCCCTCCTCTGAATGAGGACCACTTCCTGTCCGGTTTCCCATGGCGATTAGCTATTGATGTCACCAGGAGGAGGAAATCGATTCACTCTCACTGTGCTTCCAGGAATTGAGAAAAAGCGGTGAAAAGATTGCCTTCACCTCTCTTCCTCACTGTTCTCCTTCAGCTGAATGTTCTGCAAGTTACGCATTGACATAGTGTCTTTCTCAGAGGAAAGAAGATGGAAAACTATAGAGAAACGCATCATAAAAGATTCACTCATTCACTCCTGTGATCCAACATTCCATGTTAACCTGGGAATAAATTTTGTTATATTTGTGTTGTGCTTTTCTCATCTACGGCACTATCGACATTTAATTTGCCCAAGATTCAGCTTATCATTAATGCGTATTAAACGTCAAATACGTTCTGGTTAGCAGTCTTTGTTGCACTTTACAGGGTTAAAATATGAATGTTCAAATAATACTGTATCTTTCATTGAGACAGGAGACAGAGAGGGACAGAGGAAGGGGAATCCATGCTTTCTGAGATCAAAGCTTCCTCTGATCATCCTCTCTCACACACACAACACAGAACCATTCAAACAGACAATTCAGCAGCTTTCCGTCTCATACACACACACACGCACGCACACACACACACACACACACACACACACACACACACACACACACACACACACACACACACACACACACACACACACACACACACACACACACACACACACACACACACACACACACACACACACACACACACACAATGCCTAAAGAGACAGTTTCCATGCTAACAGCTTTACAGCCTGATAAATAAGACAAGCCAATCCAAGAACACACACACTGGCATTCTTACATCACACACATGCACAAAATCAAAAAAGGCAGTTTCTATACAAACAGTGTTGTAGTTTGACAACCACATATCTAACAAGAATGCAGACAAAAACCTTATATTAATGAGAACCTTTCATACACGGAATAATTTTTTTCATACTTACAATGATGCATTTACTATTCTCTGTCTAATCCTAAATTGTTTTCAAAGGAATTCATCTTAAGGAATTTATTTTTCCTTCTACAATTGTTTTTACAATGAGGGCATTCCCAGATGTCCTCAAATATTCCCAAAGGGTAGGTTTGTACGATTTAGGTCACTTCTTGGAACAAAATTTGTCCCAAAAGTATAACATAAGTAAACACACACCAGGGAAGCCTGAGGAAACCCTGGATTGAGAACAGAGTGTTCCTCTATTGCGTTTCACTTACTCTCACAGCTAGATGAATTATTCATCCATCCATTTGAGCCCTTAAACCATTCACACACTCTCTCTCACAAATGAGCATTACAAATACAAAGTTCTGTTATAAAACTCTAGATGGCGCAGGCTCATAAGTCCTTAATCCAATCTAATTGCAATTACATCATTCTCTATAGGGCACAGCTGATTGGTAGCCAATGAGCTCGCTGCTCAACAGTTAAATTTTTGCCTATTGTTTGCTGTAGCAGTTTGCAGTGCGCTTTCAGTAGCATTTCTTGCTTGCTCATAGCAGCATGTCATGTGTATTGGCAGTAGCAAGTTCTGTCCTCACTCTGCAGCAATAACAGCAGCAGCGTAGCAGATCTATCCCGTCAAGACCAAACACATTAACATTGTCATACTTATTCGCATACCAAACTCAGAGAGTTGTCATGACAGAACTGAGAGCTGGAGCAAAAAAGTGTGTGTAACATATGAGTTCAAGAGGAAGAGGATATCCTGTTCACGCACTGACCTGTGTGTTAACGTCCATGTCGGCCTCCAGCAACACTCGAACGGTAGTGTAATGGCCATTCCGTGCGGCCAGGTGAAGAGGCGTGTGTTTGCGTGTATTGCAGCTCATGAGGTTGGGGTGGGCGGTCAGTACCATGCACACCACCTGCAGGCGGCCGTACATGGCGGCCAGGTCTAGCGGTGTTTCCCCGCGACTGTTCCTCATGCTGGGGTCCGTCAGCTCCTGTAGCAAAACACGGACCACCTCGGAGTGACCGTACTGAGCCGCACAGTGCAGCGCCGTCTCCTTCTCAAGGTTCTACATCAGAGAGGGAGAGACAAGGAGAGACAGACAGCGTGTAATAAATTCAGTATGAAGCATCCATTATCCAAACATGAGCTGTCATTTAACAGTGTCAACTCACTGTCGATCACTCACTGCCCGAAATGTCTCCCATAATGCAATGCAACTGCCTGCAGGCTATTGTCAGGGTTTTTTTACACATAAGACGATACACAGCAGCAAAGATGCACATCCTGATCGGATCCCTCTATCAAATGAATGCTAGTTAAAACTGATACAGAAAAATTACTTGAAAGTGAAACATCTGAATGCATTAGCCGTCATGTTGTTATCATATAATGATAAAATGATAGATCTAATGGCAGTGTTGAGTGGGCGCTAGGTGCTTTTAGTGACACAAGTCAAAATATATATGGTTAGATATGGCTCAGGATTCCCCTTTATTGTAATTCTATTTATTTTCATTGCCTGATCGCATAGAAACGTAATAGCACAACTCTCCTCCATGTCCGCAAACAGTGTGGGACAAATTAGAGGTTTGTTCAAATCTGTAAACCAACTGTACATGTTTACTATGAATATCATCCAATAATGAAACTGGAACTGTGCATTGACAAACAGGCCATAACCCTATTGTGACATAACAGCACCCTCTACTGCCACTACTGCACACCACACTTGTTCTCTTGACTATGTGTGTGATTGTGTGTTTAAAGGGGTGTTCCAACAAACTCAGGCAAGTGAGAAATGAGCGGTTATGTCTGTAGCATGAAGACAGAAGGAGCATTCTTGCTTTTCTGCCAATAAACAAGCGAGCTGCAGCAAGAGAGAGCGGCCGCTTTAACTGCAATGGCTTATTTCAAGCAAATGGGTTCCTTAATTAGCCAGACATGATTGAAAATGATGATAAGAGACTCCCAGTCCCTGAAGCACAAAGAAACAGACCTGATACTGCAGACAGATTTTTCTCACTCTCTCTATCGCTCACTCATATTCTCTGTCCTGCCTTTCTTCCTTTAATCTCCCCTTTCTGGCCTTGAACACCAAACACACACGGTAATTTCCTGCATCTATAAGCGCAGCCCCCATTGTGCATCTGTATGTCGGCCAGACAACGCAATATCCAGAGAGACAGCGGGGCGCTTTCTCACTCCATACTGTTCACACCCTATTGGTTAATTTCCAAGATGGGCTGTCATGATAAAACAACAGAAGAACAGGCAATCGCATTTAATAAATGAAATGACACATAATAGTGACGGTGTATCTAGAGCGATCAGCACTTTAGACGACACAAAACACATAATTAAAGTATAAAATAGACGAATAGCTCAACAAAAGTGCTTTGTTCACAGATGAGGACCCTGTGAGTCTCGTCTCTTAGCGGAGCACTAAAGCAGATGTACAGGCAGACAGTACAGCCCACGGGAGGATAGAGGAGGTGTGGATGAGCGCATTAGTCTCGGCTATCCTGTAAAATCCAGTGCAGTTTAATGCGGATTCGTTTCTTGAGCAAATATTATAGAATTAAAAAACACTTCAATTTAAGTGTCTTACTGTAAGCCAGATTTTTGCTGCTTTATTTTAAGAAAATGAGAGACAAGTAGAAATTACTTTTTGTGCCCAGAATATTCCTTTATATAAGCCACCATGCTATTTCATACACAGGAAGCTGGGTCCAGAACCGACCATCAAACTATAAGACACATGGTTCAACTTATTCTCTTACATTTACGCTTGTTTGGCTAAGGCAGGAAGCATAGGTGCCGGGGATGGCCGAGCACCCATGAAAAAACACAAGATATTCTCCATTAATTTTAAACTATCAAAAAATCAATTGAGATTCGAGAGCCTCTCTGTGCTACTTGACCAATAAGGTGGATCTAAATCCGGAACTGTGAACTGTGAGGAGAAATGGGTGAGCGGCGGATCTGACACCGGACTCACAAACACATCTGGCAAACGCTGGCTGTGTGTGTGTGTGTGTGTGTGTGTGTGTGTGTGTGTGTGTGTGTGTGTGTGTGTGTGTGTGTGTGTGTGTGTGTGTGTGTGTGTGTGTGTGTGTGTGTGTGTGTGTGTGTGTGTGTGTGTCTGAGAGAGAGAGAGAGAGAGAGAGAAATAGAGGAATTCAGAGGGCCGTCTCTTGTGGGCTCAGAGAATCTGGAGTCAGAGAAAATGGTGTAACCTTTCGTCCTCCCAGCCAGAAAACAAAACATTCCTGAGTTAACGCACAATACTAGCCATTTTCTCACACACACACTCTCTCTCTCAAACACATACAGACTCATCCACTAAGCATCTATGCCCATATGTTCAAACACATCTTAACTATAGAAATACATCTATTGTTTTTAACATAACTGTATTTTTAAATATATTACACAACTGTTCAAACTTTTGGGATTGTTTAGATTTTTCAAAAATACTTTTATTCAGCAGGGACACATTAAATTGATCAAATGTGACATTTAATATGTTACAAAAGTTCTCTATTCCAATTTCCAAACAAATACTGTATTACAGCATATTAGAATTATTTCTAAAGCATCATGTGACTGAAGACCGAAGTAATAATGCAAAAAAATTCAGCTTTGCCATCACAGGAATAAAATACATTTTAAAATAAATTCAAATAGGAAACAGCTATTTTAAATTGGAATGATATTTCACAACATTACTGTTTTTACTGCATGTTTTTTTGATCAAATAAATGCAGTCTAGGTGAGCATAAGAGACTAGAAACATTAAAAAATAGTAGACCTCAACTTTTGAATGGTAGTGTTTCTGTTAATATTATATCATATAAGCTTTAATATAAAATTTATTTAAATGCTACAGAATAGCCATATCCTGATTTAATTTAACTCTTTTTTTCCCAAAGGAAGGTTTCATCAGAATGACCTCACCTCTGCTGAGAGATTTGTCCCCCAATGTATAGCTAAGAAAACGCACAAAATCATTTAATTAAAGCACTTTCTGCCTCTCTGTAATTGGTCGATAAATCAGGGTATCAATCCACAAATGGACACACAAATAGCCTCTTTATATGTATTTACAACAAAACTTGCTCTAGTGCACTATCATAAATTCACCGTTTGTGCTCTAAGAGAGAAAGTAATACAGGTTTCGAAAGACATGAGGGTGAGTAAATTATGTCAGAACTTCCATTTTAAGGTGGACTATCCTTACCAGAACCTGCTCACTTAGCTGAATGTTATCAGTACTCAAGTAAATTAGCACAGACTTTGCTTAATATAAAGTCTTATGCCATAAAATGAGCCTGTCACATGCTGTCATGTTGTTTTCTTTAAAGATGGAGATCGCTGAATGACAAATCACCTGCAGGTGCGTTTGAAGCGGATCTTCATATTATGTACAAGGCAGAGATGCGTTGAGTGTTTAGATTGATTTTTATGTTCTTCCCGATAGAAGAATGATAAGTGAAAACTCTCCACTTTTATTGTATTTACAAATATGGATGACACACAGAGGCTCAAATGAATGTTTATATATTAGAAATGTACACCACAATCTTTAAATAGGCACTTAGAACAGCAGACAATTTCAAAAAACTTTTTGATATTCCTGGAGGCTTTGCAGCCCTTGTGTTTGTTTGTGTCAGCATAAACTATAAAACAATTAGCTTTAAGAGATGGGGCTATAAACAGCCTCTATTTAGCAGTGCTGAAATAATAGCATATACCCTCTGACACCAAATATATGAGCATTGTATTCGGATATGAATAATGCCATAGTCATAAAGAGCTCAGCATCCCACGCTGCAGTGTAATATATGCCATAACGTCTGTGCCACCGGCTATGTGTGTATCACCACTTTTGCTTTGCTTATTGTTCATAAGGTGCTGCACATAATCATTTAGAGAGAAGGATGTAAAATGTAGTGAAAGCAACATTTTTAACAGAGTGAAAGGTCACAGCTGTTTATCATCAACCACCAGCCATCAGTCAGGGTTGTGCAGCGCTAATAATTGAGTTCAGAAAGCTTCCTGAATTTGAGTTGAATTCATTTTAAGCCAATTCAAAACAACGTCCTTTCGTGAATTAAAAATGAGCAAACTCAAAAACAGGCCCTAATCATTATTAACAGACTACTGACATTGTAAATGATTGCCGTGCACTGGCTTTGTCTCTCCGAAACGCACTCATGCCGGCGGTGAAGGTCTATCCATCAAGCTGATGGTTTAGTGGCTGAAGATTGCAGGTAATTGTTTCTCAGGCTGGTGTGGTCATTAAGAGTGAGGTAGACAGCAGAAGAGAAAGCTGCACTCTTCCTTGCACCAAGACAGCATTTTAACTGCAGGTAAATACAGGCTTTTCACAGAGTTGCCCTGATTCTGCTAAACAAACCCTCCATCAGCCCATCAACACACTGAGATGCGAGGAATAGGTCTGAAAATGTCAAAAAAAAACCTGTTAAGAGTGTGTATCTGTGAATGATTGAGTACACGGGGACTGTGTTTTAAGTGTTTGTACATTTGTACTAGACTAGTGTAAAGTGCTCAAATAGCACTCATTACTAGTGCTTATTACTGCTGTTTGGATTTGAACAAACCCCTAAGTATTAAAGTTCAGCTCATCACCCATTATTTTGGACAATGGATGGTACCTCAAACTGTGGCAGCATGTTGAGGAAAGGCATGCTATTTCTTTTCAGACGTACTATTTTTATCTGCGACATGATGAAATGTGTCAAGTCACCTTTTTCTATAGTGCTTTATACAATACAGACTGAATTGTGTGCATCACTGAATCATTATTTCCCCTTTTAACACTGTAAAGCTGCTATGAAACAATTTCTGCTGTAAATAAAGCAGCTCTAAAAAGACAATAGTGACTGACTCTGAGCGGTAAGCTTACAAAGACGAAATTTTCTGTAAGGTTACAGTACCTGTTCATTAACTCTGCTGTGGGACGGCCCGTGGTGAATCAGTATCTGGACTATGTCCACGTCACCTCTCCATGCGGCCAGATGCAGAGGAAAACAGCCCTTACTGTCAGCCACATTAGTAGAGGCTTCAAACTGCAACAACTTCAACACCACGTCCCTGAGAGAAAGACAAATAAGAAAGATTTCACGTTATTGTAATTGTGTAGGCAATTTTCATACTTAAATGAAGAAAATCCCATAAATCTTCTGTGGTACTATTTAATTTTGCAGGCACATTATGAAGGGGGTAATTGTGCTCTAATCCTAACAATACATTTCAATTCATGTTATGCAAAATCCCTCTCCCACTTTGGCCTCATTCTTACAGCAAGCATTTAAACCGCCCAAAAACCTTAAAGCAATCTAATTTCATCCCTGCTTTATAAAATCAGCCTAATCTGACACCGCCCCATCCCATAAACCCCTCACTAATCAAATAAAACTCTACCCACCCTAATATAGCTGTCTCCAGACTCACAAACCCTGCCCTAATTGAACCTCACCCCCATTTCATAAACCCCGCCCTAATCTGACATCACACTCTTCTAATCCGGATGTATATGAGCTGGATTACACCTCTGAAATCTCAAGTAATCCTGACGTGTGGTGTTTTCCTTTTTTAAATCCATAACACCATGTTGGGAGGGAGTGATTGTCTGAGATGTTCTGGAGTGAATGTGTGCAAAGCTTCCCAGCAAGCAATTTTGCGTTTAAAAGACGTCTAATAGCCGTCCAAACAAAGCCCTGAGTCTAGGCTAAAACAAGGCAAAATTTGAGCCGTCAATGAAAATGTAATAGACGACTAAACATAGCCCAAGAATAGACGCACAGGCTATGCATAGAACATGTCAAAGAAATTAAACCAAACACTTTTTAATCACGGTTTACTTGGAATATCATACATCTCACAAGGTATTTTGACAAAAACGACATGTAACCTAATTCAAGGTTATTTTGGCTAGAAGTGGGTTACTCATAGCCGGACTATATTGGGTCTATAGTTAACCTAGATAGTGGAATGACAGCTATTGCTTGCTGGGTTGTTACGTGTAGTGTGAGCGTTCATTCATTTGATTGAGCATTAAGCACTCCTCGATTCAGCAATTCACTTTTCAAGAACCTGTAAATGGATTAGAGAATATGAGTGTCACCTGTGTCCGTTTAGAGACGCGTGGTGCAGAGGTGTGTATCCTGAGCCGTCTGCACAGTTCACATTGAGGCCTCTCCACATGCTGCAGAGGAGAAGAGATATTTCTCAGTACAGATCAGTAAACACAAAAAAGACATCAGTACAAAACTACTAAACACCTACAACAAAACCACATACAGCATATTTTTCATGAGCATATTTTTTTCCAAGAGCTGATCTGAGAGCTGATACAGCAGAGATTGTGTAAACTACACTCATGCCAAGATTGCTATGAGACTCTCCCGTTTCTCACGATCTCCAGAGGACCTTAAATGCTGCTTAGAGCACAACATACACACACACACGTTTACCTCAATATCTAAATGGGGAAATACCCCTGAACAAGCGTTTTCAAACTTCTTGTTTAAGAAGAGGAACCATTTTCTAAATAAAAGGGCAAAATAAAAAAACATCAACTAAAATTAACACAAACTAATGTATGAACGTCAGAAAGGAAGGAGAGCTTCCACAAAACTATGTAGATTTAGTTTTTTTATCATTTTTATTTATATTATTACTCTATTATTATTACACAAATGTGTTCAAATATTGCAGTAAACGTATTTAATACCTTAAGTTAACATTAAGTCTGTCTGAAAGCCCTAAAAAAGTTGTATTATTTATAAATTATTTTATTATATTATTTATAGTATGTCCTCAAGAGAGGATTTTGTCAGATTTAGCTAAATTATATTTTTAAATCTTGCAAATGAATCAATAGGCTAATTACATATTGATGGCAGAAAAAAACATCATACATTCTCCAATAAATATACAACTCCAACAAACTCTATATTCTAACACCTAAACCTATCCATCACATAAAACTTTCTGCATGTTTACATTTTCAAAAAACATAATTTAAAAGTTGTTTTCCTCATGTGGACCAAACACACACATGTTAATCTGAAAAGAAGTCCGTAAACCATGAGGAGTCAATAGTACTGATGTCTAGACTCACCCTAGACAGAGATGAGGACGACAACAACGACCCATGATATGACTCACAATATGATTGACCAATCACAGGACAACAGGAAACACACTCACTCACTCACTCACACACACACACACGCACGCAGTGTCCCATGCTGCCATTAATAGACATTCTAATAGTCTGCAGAAACAACATTAGACAGAGGAGCATGAGAAAACTTCTAAAGCTAGTTCTGAGGACAACAACTGAGAGTGTGTGAGACTATGAGAGGGAACCAGAAATATCAGGAGCCTTTAAATAGGACAAACATAATTTTCCCATTATACTGCAGGTGTCAATTTTGTTTGCTTTTATAAAAAAAAGGGACATGTCAAAATATTTTCTGTGGTAATAAGCCACCTTACAGGCACCTATAGCTGAACTTATATTTAACCCGTAACATTCCTTAAAGGGTTAGTTCACCCAAAAATGAAAATTAAGTCATTAATTACTCACCCCCATGCTGTATCAACCCCGTAAGACCTTCGTTCATCTTCGGAACACAAATGAAGATATTTTTGATTAAATCTGAGAGGTGGATCACTGCTACATAGGCTGCCTAAGGGAATGAAACTTGACGGCCCAGAAAGTCATTGAAGAAAATGTTTAAATATTCCATGTGACTACAGTGGCTCAACTATAAGTTTATCAAGCGACAAGAATACTTTTTGTGCGGGGTAAAAAACAAAAATAACGACTTTATTCGACTATTCCTTTTCTTCCTTGTGGGGCTGAGACGAGAGTTCAAGAGATTTCCACGACGCATGCGCGAGAACTGAGAAGAGAACGTTCTTCTTCTAATACTTCTTGTTCAGTTCTCGCGCATGCGTCGTGGAAATTTCTTGAACTCTCGTCTCAGGCCCACAAGGAAGAAAAGGAATAGTCGAATAAAGTCGTTATTTATGTTATTTTTTCGGAAAAAAAGTAGTCTCGACTCTCGTCGCTTGATAAACTTATAGTTGAGCCACTGTAGGCACATGGAATATTTGAACATTTTCTTTAATGACTTTCTGGGCCGTCAAGTTTCATTCCCTTAGGCAGCCTATGTAGCAGTGATCCACCTCTCAGATTTAATCAAAAATATCTTCATTTGTGTTCCGAAGATGAACGAAGGTCTTACGGGGTTGGTACAGCATGGGGGTGAGTAATTAATGACTTAATTTTCATTTTTGGGTGAACTAACCCTTTAAACTTCAGGCATACAAAGCACGTTCTTACGCCATCAAACATAAACCTGAGAGTCTATCAATCAAACGATCAGCGAAAAAACCCTCATTCCAAATGTCTGCTTTTACTCCACACACATACCAGATGAGCTGCTCTATTCAGCACAGATATCATGCATTTTAGCATTTGTTTGCCATTGTGAAGGACCTTTGTGCACATCAGTACACATCAAAGGAACAGAGAAGGTACAAATTGAGTTAGTTAAAAGCATTAGATCGAGCTGCAAAACAAGGCCGTTCCTCAACGGATTAGGCAACTATGCAGGGTATTTCCTCCACATACTGAGCATCAACTATACGTCAAATGTTTATTCCGCAGAGGTCACAGTCTGCGGCAGTGCGACTGTGATGTGGCTGGATGAACGTCTCACGCTGATGATTCTGAAGGATTGAGATAAAAGTATAATATTGTGACAAACGGGAATCTAAGCATCATTTCCCTCTCTTGTGCTTAGAGCGAGGGAAAGCCCTGCCTTTGCTGTGAGCGAATGACTCATCCTGTGTGTGGAGAGCACCGGGGGTGCTGCACTGAATACAGTATATCAGTATCACCCAACCTGACACACACACACACACACACATCAGCGCAGCACTAATTGGCATAGCTGCACACTCTGGAATCTTGAGTAGTTGGAAGCGCATGAGGGAGGGTTATTGAAGAGGAGGATATGAATAGATGTGGAGAAGTCGATAGAGAGAGAGCTCTGACTGAGAACTGACAACAGCTCTCTAGACACACAGTCACAAAAACAAACTTAAAATATCACACATAGACAAACCACTCTAAAAAAATTTCCATCATTTTGCACAAAAAATACTTTTAATGATTTTTATGCCTCTTACACTCACCAAGGCTGCATATACGTGATCAAATATAAAGTAAAAACAGTGATATTAAGAAATATTACTACAATTTAAAATAACTGTTTTCTATTTAAATATATTTTAAAATGTATATTATTCCAGTAATGCAAAGCTGAATTTTCAGCATCATTACTCCAGTCTTCAGTGTCACATGATCCTTCAGAAATCATTCTAATATGCTGCTTTGTTGCTCAAAAAATGTCTATTATCAATGCTGATTCTTTGATGAAAAAAACAGAAAACAAATAGAAATCTTTTGTAATATTATAAATGTCTATACTGTCACATTTGATCAATTTAAGACATCCTTGATGAATAAAAGTATTACTGTCTTTCAAAAAAAAAAATCAACTGACCTCAAACTTTTGACGTTGACCAACAGAAAGCTTGGTTTGTTTGATAGTGACTTGTGTGTAATCTGTGCTTCATTCATCTACACTATTGATAATAGACAATAGAACTCTTTTTGACATGAAATTTTGTTAATGTAACCGCACTATTACACAACAAAGTGTAATACTTATAAAAGTAACTGACATGTTTGCTTTAAAATGTACACTCTCAACATCGTCTATTGTGTTTAAAAAAACAAAACAAAGCAAATCATGAGGCTTTCTGCATCTTTATTGGTCGATTGGCCCATATTGTTTGAAGTGGCTCAATCAGATTGTGCGTCAGTTTGACGGCAGGTTCTGCCGATGCCCCTTTCCTTTCATTTCCACTGGAGGATAATTAAAACCAGACACGAGCAATCAATAACTGCAATGTACCCCGAGGGCACAGGAAATGCACTGATGTCATTGATTCTCCCATGAGCCCTCTGAGTGTTATTGGGCGTGTGTGGCCTCCTTATGAGAGATCACAGACATATGAACACGCTCAAACAAAAGATCTTTCATGTCTACCTGCAGTCTGTTTCATAACAAGCAGCCATTTCTTAGTAAAATCTAATTACAGAAAATCGCTTTGATTAATGATGGGGCAATATGTTGTTACATAAATCATCAGTGTGGGAAACCTGACACGAGCGCACACACACTCAGCTAATACATCAACCCACGAGGAAACTTTCTACGTCTGTGTGTGAATGTGTTAAACAGATTTTGTATATCCACTGCTGCCAAACGATCTGAGCAGAAGCCGAATTTAGATTTTAACAAGCTGCTCTCCATGTAAGCAAAGCTTAATCGGAAAGCCCAACACAAGGGAGCAGTATGAATCCCTAAGGCCTACCACAGTCTTAATGTATACTTGAAGGACAAACAATGACTAAATGATACACAAGCAAGCATGTAGTAAGAACAAATTGTGCTTGTGACGTCTGAGCTAAAGGCCAGTTGAGTGTGGATTACCGTATAATATATACTGTATTCTGTGGTTACTTCTTACCAGAGTTCTCGCCAGTGTTTGACCACCGCTATCCCACAATGCATGCTGCCTCCCTGACCAGCCAGTCACAAATGGGCTTCAGTTTGGACCACTGTGTGTTTACAGTACCTCTGTACAAACCGAGCATGCTGCATTTCTGTCTAGTGTCTACATATTTTCTAAAGCAAAATCCCAAAAAACTCCACAAGCCACACAATGTTGCAAATGATACTAAGTATAAAAAAACACATCAACACTAACTATATTTAAGCAACTTTTCATTAGACTAAACTATTTCAACTATTTTGATATAAACTAAATATATCAATATTTTTGGTATTGAAGGCTAAATGTTTGTACAAGAGTTGCTAATTTTTCTAAGCTAACAGTGTGGTACTCCTGTAAGCACAAAAAGACAAACAAATATTGTATTTTGGGTTAAACAGGCAATTTTTAATTAGACTGAACTATTTGAATCACTATTTTTTATACTGAGACTAAAATTATTGTAATAGAGTAGCAAATGTTGCTAAGCTAACAGTGTGATACTCATGTACGTACAAAAATACATAATATTGTATTTCCTGTTAAAACAGGCAATTTTTTCTAAATTTAACTATTTTAATCACTTATTTTTATATTGAGGGCTAGAATTATTGTAATAGAGTTGCTAATGTTGCTAAGCTAACAGTAGGATATTGTTACTGATAATGTTCGATATAGTAATACTAAGAAGTAGTAGAAATATTTCTTGAGCAGCAAATCAGCATATCAGAATGATTTCTTAGGATCACGTGACACTGAAGACTGTAGAAATGATGCAGAAAATTCAGCTTTGCAAACACTAAAATACTTTTTAAAATATATTCAAATAGAAAATGGTTAATTAAAATTGTAATATTTCACAATATTACTGTTTTTGTTTAATTTTGATTAGATAAATGCAGCCTTTGGAAGCATAAGAGACTCTTTTTTTTTTTTTAAACACTAAAAAAATCCTATCGACCACAAACTTTTGAGTGGTAGTGTATATTTTCCACTGAACAGATTCCAATGCATTCTGGAATCGCATTCTACACAAAGGATGGATTTTGGCAGCATGATAATGTTGTCCACCTTTTGGAACAGCTTTCTCATTGGGAGCATGCCAATGACACCTTAAAAGGCTGCCTAAATAGGCAGCTCACTAAATTTTGGAGCAGTTCTTTTGTGTCTCTCCATATGACTGTGGGTTCTTTATATAAATGTTAAAAAGTAACATTAAACCAAGCACACATATCAACCTAAGCATTTAGAAACACAATTTGCTGATGCACTGGACAGAGGTGGTCATCAGTGCTTGGCAGATAACTAAACTCCAGGGTCTTATTCTGGATTTAATTTGATCTACTGAAGGAGAAAGTGTGTGAGAAAAACCAGATCTGACCACACCAAGCACTTATGAACCTGACCTGACCTTAACTATTGATTACCGATCTAAGAGTTGAAGAGAACATGCTCTCCTCCTCTTTTGGTCCTAGAGTCCAACCTGCAGAGGATCAAACAAATGATTCTCCAGGGCATCAGTGGTGTCAGAGATCCATCACATCGCTGTAGTTACAATGACCTGGTGACTGATTACTGAGAGTGATCCGGGTCATCAGTCAGTCAAGGAGGACAGTTACATGTGCTGACATCCTGTTTGTCTGACAAAGAGTTTATCTGAGCAATTACAGGCCACAAAATGATACATAAACATAAAACAAAACAGGCGCACACAAACATGGCTATATAAGGAGGTTGTTATGATGCTGCATTTCTAAAACTAGCTTTAGCTCTCTAAACAAGCGTAAACATTCATGGAGAAGTGTTTTTTGTGTATGCATAAATCTCAAAGATAACGGTGTTGAAGCATCTTACACCTGTGCCATTCACTGTGGTAACCAGTTGACAGTTCCGACATGATGGGGTAGACATTTGAAAGGGTTGATGTTTGTAATGAGAGCAGCTTTGGTTTCTACACATCCTCTTCCGGGAGCATTACTTGCCGTCAACACGACCTATCATGTCACAAACACAAACGTGTCCCCGCACGTCACGCTACCAATTAAACGAATAGAATATATTACAGTGTCTGACTAGAGACTGTCGTAAACATAAAACATCATCCCACGGAAAGAAAAATGTGTCAAAATCAGCAATATAAGTTAGCTGGCCTATCTCAGAGTGATATATATATATATATATATTGATATATTGATATATATATATTGATATATATATATTGATATCCTATGTTTTTCCGAATATCACACGGTTGTGAACCGGAAGCCGAGTGACAACGTGGTGATATTCAGGGAAGAAACAACGATTATGAGTGTGATGTTGGTTTTAAACAACTGAATAATTTCATATTGAGCAACTTACATTTTAGGCTCAATATTGCTAGTTGTTTTGGCTGTTTTTGCTCCACCAACGCAAATAGTTCCATTATACACAGCCACAAGAGAATCGATGAGCGTCCGGTGTTTATCATGGAATCGGAGTTTTGGACGGAATCGGTTGAATGATTCAATGACTCACTCGTGAATGAATCGGCGTTGTTGAACGAATCGTTTATAATGTACGATGAGTGTTTTGAACGAATCGATTGAATGAAAGTAGCTACAATGCCTCTTAAAGACCTCCTGGCTTAACGATGTAAGCTGAAAGATTGACTGAAATATATGTAGGCTACTAGTAATGTAATTATACATTTTACATTTTTTATTTGTTTTATCATTATTTGTTTAATTAAGCATAACTATTGTATTATTAAGTATTAAATCTGTTTGTTCTATACAGATATGAATGATACCTTATTAAGCAACCTCACTATCCATCCATCCATCCATCCATCCATCCATCCATCTATCCATCCATCTATCTATCTATCTATCTATCTATCTATCTATCTATCTATCTATCTATCTATCTATCTATCTATCTATCTATCTATCTATCTATCTATCTATCTATCTATCTACATCATCCATCCATCTATCTATCTATCTATCTATCTATCTATCTATCTATCTATCTATCTATCTATCTATCTATCTATCTATCTATCTATCGTATCTGTCTGTTTATCTATCAATCTATCTGTATATGTAAGCCTACAATAATGCCAATAAATTGCTTTAAC
>NW_027508799.1:19712500-19882500 GCF_051911475.1 Siphateles boraxobius | reverse complement strand
GCTGAGTGAGCGATCAGCAATCAAGAGCATGCAAGTCTCTCTCTCTCTCTCTCTGACTCTCTCTCTGTGACTCTCTCTCTCTCACTCTCTTTATTTACCGTTCGTTAACATTAGTAATATGTGCCTTGTTTTACCTTCTTTGCCAATGAGATATCTGACCAAACTACAAACTTTCCAGTTATGTCTGTAGAAAGCGCCCGACAAGTTTGGGCGTCTGTGCCGCTGCGCGCTCAACCACTCTGCGTGTTTCGCACACTGGATATATAGGCGTAAATATTTCATTTGTTCAACATTCTATTAATTCTATAGCTTTACTTCATAGACATCCTTCTCTGTTATATCTTTTGCTCTCTGTTTGCTCTGTTGTCTGTGTTTCTTTGTCAAAAGCACTACTATCTATACATGCTGCTTGGTATCTGTTGTTGGTATCGGAGCATTTTAATGAGTAAGTATGAATACACGAGCGCAGTATCGGTCCAATACCTATACTGGTATTGGTACTGATGCATCTCTACTAAAAATCTGTCATTTTAAATGCTACAAGTGAATTTAGGCTGCCGCTTTTGAGACCTGATAATAATCTGTGTGCTATTTTAAGACGCAACTCCTGCTGTGAAGAGGTGGGGGGCTTTGGTGATGAGGGCTGCTGATGTCACCGCTGTTGCTGGGCAACTGGTATGTTTCCAGTTGGGAGTATGTGGCAATGACTGCTGGCTTTTCAAACGACCTTAACGTGGCCGTGAGCGCTGGCGCCTGTCTTTTGAGCTGGACGTCGCGTGTGTGTGGACCCTGGCACAGTCTGTTGGTTTTTGACTCTGGTGAAGTTTATCAGTCCACTAAATTAACTTTACTTGATGGCAGGTGGCTGGCAATAACCGGTGATGGCAGGACACGAATTTCAGAATTGACAAATTAGCAATTTTTGTGTCAAAAGACTCTCATTTAATTAGCGTTTTGACCAAAACTCGGTTAAGCACACCTGCCTACTCCCTTTTCTTTGATTTGATTTTAAAATGTTAAAGTTTTTTTGCACCCAAAACATACAAGTTTTAGTTTTCCATCCTATTTCTGACCCTTACAAAATGTTGTATTTTATACGATACCTGGAACCCCGCATGACTGACTTGACTAACAATGGAGCACAAGAGAAAAAAATTAATAAGGAATGTATGTTGGTAGCACAAAGCTATGTAATGATTTAGGGTGTAGTGCACAAGTCTTATGTACCACATTTATGAGAAATACCACATTTATTTTATAGGGATGAACCAATATGAAATGACGCCTTGTGTACCAGAGGCACAACCGCTTTTGCATAGTTTGTAAAAGTGTTTCATAATAATGAAAAAGTGAATAAAACAAATTATACTCAAATATCTACAATAAACAACATGGTACCAATATTGTTGTGTAATCATAATTTAATTAATAAAATAATTTTGAAATTACATTTGATATACTTGTTTATTATGTGGTAATTGCTTAAGAATCCGCGTTTTTTTTGTTAACTAAAATGTAAGCTGTTAAAAAGTAATTTTCTATTGATTGAAATAAAGGTAAAATAAATAATAAATATTAGACAAAAACTGTAACTTAAAAAACTTAAATATAAAGTGTACGCTGAATTACCGAAATAACTAACGAGTGCGCCAGAAGGGCTGCCAATTTTGCATAGTCCGCGCTTGTGTATGGTTTCAGAGATTTTTATAGATACAGATAACTGATAATTAATCGTATTCATATTTTGAAGATGACAGTCAGCACATTGTCTGATATAGAGTGGTGCAAGGATGACGTCAGAACCCTGAAGACTTAATTTGCCGCTGGATCCCTCGAGATTTTCCAATGGGTTTTATAATGGGGTTTTTCAATTCATGAGTAAAATAAAGCCTGTTGTAAACATAACTTTACGATACTTTGATGTCTTGTTCTTCAACGTAAACTGCACACACATACCCCAAACTGTTTTATCTATAGTTACTTACTAGAAACATACGTTTCTAATAAGTAAATCTTGAGGGAACCAGCGGCAAATTAAGGTGCATTCACACTACGAGCGACAAAGTGACACGAGAGTGGGCGATTTCCTGCGACACGAGCGACGTTTGGACATTACTATTCATTTTACAGTGTTTTTCACCTGCTTTTTTGCATAAAAAGTAGTGAAGTAGACATATTTGAATGCAGCCTAATTAAGATGATTTTGCATCGGTTTTGACACTTAAAAGCTCCAGTGCCCATGCATTATAATCGCATGGAAAAGAGGGACGGGCACATTCTTCCAACTTTTCTTCAAGGAAATTTCACTAGTTTGGAACGAAATTGTTGTGCGAGTAAATGACCTACATCCTAATTTCAGAAATAGCAGACTTTTCTGCTCTCTGTGTGTGTTTCTACACACTGTGCGTCACCTGTGAAAAGTGTTTGAGCTTTCTGCATTACTCACATATGTCAGCGGTGCCAGACAGACTCGTGGTGCCACACGCTGCGATGCCAACAGTTTCTGCCTCCCTCTTTTTACCAGTTTCTCTCACTCTTCATCTCTCTCTCTCTGTCATGCTGTTCACAGCTCTCCTGTAGCATCTGGCTCCTAGACAGATGACGAACAAGTCTGTGTTCTATTTGTGAATGCTTTGCTCTGTGTCGTCTACTGATTGTGAAATATTTTTAACTTTTGTGATGTTTATTTATAGGGGTGGGAATTGGCAAAAATGTGACGATTCGATAGTATTGCGATATTTGGGCCATAATTCAATATTATTGCGATTTTCAATATATTGCAATACAGCAAGTATTGCGATTCAATTCTGCGATATTGCGATTCATGTCCCCCATATAATCCAAAGACATTACAAAAAATTAGGAAAATAACACCGCTCAACTCACTTTAAATGTCACATTTAATTCTGTAAACATTATCTTCTACACATTAACTGAAGTGCAAAAACTTAGGAGGGTAGATTGAAAACTTGTTCTTGAACATTCAGGACACAGGACATTATTACAGGACAGGACATAATTATTCTCTGAATAGGAGACCTCTCACATGAATGGTAAGCTCTAGGCTTGCTACAATAGTCTGTGTTACCGGTGTTACACGTTGTTCAGTCCCAACACTGGTTTCATCACTTCCCCACCCTGGCACCGCAACAAAAACAAACAAAAAAAGTTTAAAGCGCTAAAAATGTTTAACGCAATTACGCAGTATCCTTAATACCTTAGTATTATTAAATCCTGCCTGTATTACACACACACACACGACCCACAGAAAAGACGCGCGTCAGTATCGAGTTCTCTTTCAGGCTTGAACAAACCATAACACACAAATCATGCCAAAATGTCTGTTTTGTCGAGTGTTCTCATAAGAGCAATCTTAAAGGATTTAAATAAAGTCTTAAATGAACGTAGAGATTTGTGAGAAAATGGGACGCGTGTCAGATCGCGTCTCTGTCCCACATTGCACAGCATTAATGAATGTAGGCTAGTGTACGCTCAACGCCTGTCCAAATATGCTTACTCGTTTTCATTCACTCCTTCAAGTGAGTGAACAGTATTAGTGGACAAACTTAGGGAATAGGCCTAACTTAGTGAATGAGTGTTTAGGGGGCGATTTCAACAAATGTTCTCAAGCAGTGAAAAATAGTTCCCTGCACATAACTTAAAATTATTTAAATACAATAGAGTAACATAAAGCAGACATAATAGAGTAACATAAACCTGAGAATAATCATAAAACCGAAATTTACCCACACTTTCGATTTGAAAGAAGACGGAGCGTCGTGTACAACCGTAATATTGAAGCCATTTTCATTTGAATTTGCTGTTGAATGTACGACAACAAAGCACCGCAACAAGCGTCACCTTGTGGATGTAATACGCAAATGTAAATGATCAGAGTAAACTCTGAGAAAACCAGAAAGTAAAACAGATAATTTTATAATTAAATATCGCAATACTTTGCGCTCCTGTATCGATATAATTGCGTGCGCAAAATATTGCGATACTGAACAGAATCTATTTTTTCCCCCACCACTATTTATTTATAAGCCAGACACATAATTTATGCAGGTAGACAAACGCAGATATGTACGCTGGGTCAGTGCAATGTGAACGTGTTGTCCTGTTCTCTTACGAGAGGTTCTCTCGTATTGCGTAAGTTTAGCTTACGCTACGGGAAAGATTCATCTTCTCGAGATATTGAAGCCAAAAAATTATCCTTAATTTTGTATTCATTGTCAACGCAGTGCAGCAGCTAGCCGACCTAGAGCAGGCCATCTCGCATGCTCATTGGCTGCCCTGCGGGCAACTGCTGCAGCCTACCAGTGAGCCCGGCGTGACGTCACGCCCAATGAAGGGCGCCCGCGCCTTCATAGCGTTTAAGCCCGCCAGAATGGGCGTGGCTTAGCGTATAAACATAGGGGCTGTAGCCTGACTTCCCTGATTTTTCGTCTCTTCAGCGAGCTCTTCGCATCGCTGGATCTGAGAGAAGCCACCGCTGCCGTCGAATAGCAAACAGCCAGCTTAGGACAGCGCTGAGGAAGCTGACCGTCTTCGCCACCTTCAGCCATCCGTGCGAGCTACGCTATCCGGCGACGTATCCTTGACCTTGCTAAAACCTATTCTAAAAGAGTAGCGAGTGTCTTTTTTAAGACTCCTCGCACATCCGGGGCTGCGAGCTCTGTGAAGTGCTTCCGCTCTCGACCCTGCGGGCTCGACTCGAAGCCTTCAACACCCCCCCGCCCCTCCTCACCGACGCGCAGCTGCCGCTCACGAGCCTCACTGCCGTCGCATCTGAGGATGAGGCCGAGGGACACGTACGAGCACGCGGCTAGCTCTCTTTACGTTACAAGAGAGCTACCCCGCCCTCGTGTCCCCGTTCGCGCGTCATGCAGAGCCCTCTCGAGCTCTCTGCATGACCCGGACGGGCATCATCTGTTACATGTAGGTCCCGTGCCCACTACTTGTGCGCGCGCCCTCGTACAAACACTGTTCCAGTTCTGCCGAGCACGCCGCTAGCTCTCTTTATGTTACAAGAGAGCTACCCCGCCCTCGCACGCGTCATGCAGAGCCCTCTCGAGCTCTCTGCATGACCCGGACGGGCTTGCGCGCCGCAGTGGAAATGTCTCGCCCTGTCAGTCCCCTTAGATAAGGCTACTGCAGCGGTGTTTTTGGCAGCCAACGAGCCGGTAATGCAACCCGCTCGCCTGCACACATCCGCCGTTCTCGCGGCCACCCAGAGAAATCTCAAGTGAGTATAATGTCAGGTTAAGAATGTAAGTTACGTGCCCGCTCACAGGCGCTCAAGGTTACTAACAGACACATCGCCCCCGAAAAGACGTGCGTGTCCCGCTGCGGCTGGACCGCCGTCAAAGACCGCCTGCACACAAACGCCGTTTTCACGGCGACCCAGAAAAATCTCAAAAAGAGTATAATGTCTGGTCCGGCTCATGCCGTCGGTGTTGTAAGTGTAGTGAAAGTGCCCACGCGTCAGTGTTCACCCCTACACATAAGCACTCCGGATTTCGCTGAGCACACTCTCATAAAGCGCAGAAAATCCGCTCGAGTGTTGAATGTAAGAAATGTGTCCACAGGTCCACAGCCGCGCTTTAGGCTCCGGTTCAGTTTCACAAGCGCGCAAATGGCGCCGATCTGAACCCGGAGGCCATTCGCCCCCTAGCGGCTCACATAGCTGCGTGGGAAACTATCCCAGGGATTTCAGAATGGGTGCTGAGCACAATAAAGCAGGGCTATACACTTCAATTCATTCGCCGTCCCCTGCGCTTTCAAGCCCGGACTGCGACGATAGTGAATGCGGAAGTAGCACACCTACTTCACGCAGAAATAGCAAAGCGGCTCTGCAAAGGGGCGATAGAAAATGTGCCGCCTTCTCTGAGCGAGTCAGTCTTTTACAGCCGATATTTTTCTCGTACCCAAGAAGGACGGAGCCTTCAGACCTATCCTAGATCTGAGACATTTGAACAAAGTGCTTGCGAAAAGACTGTTCAAAATGCGTGCGACCAGGAAAATCCTAGCGCACGTTCGCCCGAGGGTCTGTTTTTTTTCTCTAGATCTGAAGGAGGCCTATTTTCAGATTCAGATAATTCCCCGTCACAGGCAATTGTTGAGATACGCCTTCGACGGTTAGGTATATCAAGGTATATTAGGTATATACCTGCCGTTCGGCCTGTCCCTAGCACCCCGTAGATTTACGAAGTGCATGGAAGCGGCGCTCGACGATCTGGACGATTGGCGATATGGACGATTGGCTGATATTGGCACAGTCAGAGACAGAACTGTTGTCTCACAGAACAGCGCTTCTCAGTCACCTGGAAAGCTTGGGTCTCACGGTCAACTGGACCAAGAGTTCATTACTGCCCAGCCAGTCAATTTCCTTTTTAGGAATAGAACTGGACTCGGTGACCATGACGGCTCGTTTATCAGCACAGCGTGCGCGCCGTGTTCGCCACCTAGCCGCATCTTTCCAGAAGGGCAGCTTTCTCCCTTTGAAAACATTTCAAAGGATGTTGGGCTGTATGGCATCAGCTGCAGCGGTGCTTCAGCTGGGCCTACTGCGCATGCGCCCGCTCCAACGGTGGTTGAACGCTTGTGCGTCCCGCCGAGCCTGGGTTTCTGGCGGCCAGAAAATCAGAGTGACTCAGACCTGCATAGCGGCTCTGCAGCCCTGGTTAGTAGCCGACTGGTACCAGCAGGGAGTGATGATGGGAACCATCTCTTATTGGAAAGTCATTTCGACAGACGCGTCCAACTCTGGTTGGGGCGCGCTGTTCGAGGGCAGACCGGTCTTCGGCCAGTGGTCGGACCAAGAGAAGTGTTTTCACATAAACTGTCTGGAGATGATAGCGGTCGAGAACGAGCTGAAGCGCTTCCTCCCCTTCATACAGGACCAACATATGCTTGTCCGTTCGGACAACATGTCTGTAGTATCCTATGTAAACCGTCAGGGCGGTGTCAGATCCAGAAATCTCTGCAATCTGACGGAACGCCTCCTTATTTGGTCTCAGATGCACCTGCGCTCGCTGAGGGCGGCACATGTGCCTGGCCATTTGAACGACGGCCCAGACAAACTGTCCAGGGACAATGTTCCCCCAGGGGAATGGTCCCTGCACCCCCAAACGGTCCAGAAGCTGTGGCGCCTATTCGGCAGAGCGGAAGTCGACCTATTTGCGTCAAAAGACAACGCTCAATGCCCGACGTTCTTCTCGAAGGACGGGGACGCGCTGGCCCAGGTTGGCCCAGCTTCTCGCTATATGCTTTTCCTCCGGTCTCTCTGTTACCACAGGTGATCAAGAGAATCAGTGAAACGCGCCACTCGGTGCTCCTCATAGCCCCGCGTTGGGAGAATCAGATTGGTTCCTGGAGCTAGCACGGCTGTCACATACTGCTCCATGGCCGATTCCGGTGAGGGCAGATCTCCGCTCTCAGGCTCGCGGCACGCTCTGGCATCCCCATCCAGAGCGCTGGTCTTTGCACGCATGGTTGATCAACGGGTACTCATTGCCCTGCCAGAAGGAGTGATGAACACAATCACGCAGTCTAAAGCTCCTTTCACGAGAAGGTTCTACGCGTCTAAATGGTCGGTGTTCTCCGGATGGTGCACCGACAGAGGTCTGGACCCACGGACATGCGGGGTGGCGCATCTGCTCACCTTCCTACAAGAGCTGTTGGATAAGGGGAGGTCCCCATCCACGCTCAAAGTATACGTGGCGGCTGTGGCAGCGTTCGCAGAATCGACGCACGGCCAGTCACTGGGAAGACATGAGTTGGTCATCCGCTTCCTTAGAGGAGCTAGAAGGATGAACCCGCCGCGCCCCCCGTCGGTTCCTATGTGGGATCTTTCATTGGTCCTCGAGGCCCTGAAAGCCTTTCCATTTGAACCACTAGACTCCATGGGGTTGAAATATCTATCACTGAAAACCGTCTTTCTGACTGCACTGTCGTCAGTAAAACGTGTGGGGGACCTGCATGCGCTGTCTGTTAGCGCGTTGTGTCTTGAGTTTGGGCCGAATGACTCTAAAGTCATCCTCAGACCTAGACATGGCTATGTTCCTAAAGTGATGGGCACTCCATTCAGAGCGCAAGCTATTTTGCTGTCAGCTCTGCCAGCATCTGACAGCGAAAGTGATGTGAATCTCCTCTGCCCTGTCAGGGCGCTGAGATTTTACATGACTCGCTCCGCCTCCTTCAGGCGTTCAGAACAGCTTTTTGTTTCGTTTGGTGGGCGCACCAAGGGTCTCGCCTCCTCGAAACAGAGCCTGTCCAGATGGATAGTGGACGCTATAGCGGCTGCTTACGCGTCAAAAAGTCTGCAATGCCCTCTGGGCATCAGGGCTCATTCCACGAGAGGCGTGGCCTCGTCATGGTCCAGTGGGGTTTCTATCCATGACATATGTGTAGCGGCGGGCTGGAGCTCCTCGTCTACCTTTGTCAGGTTTTATAACCTAGAAGTTCCTGCCTTGCAGGCTAAACTGTTGTCAGTGTGAAGGAGAGGTGTATTCTGCCCAGATCTTCCTGCTCAGATCACTCTCAAGAGACTCAGCTCTCCTGGTTGAGCTGCACTAGTAGGGTATGTGCCATGTGCCTATACAGACAGGCGCGCCGCTCTGTATTCCCTATGTGTGTTTATGTACAAGTGATGGCCCGCGTGGCTGGCCACCTTATTTTTCCACTTATGGGGTTCCCCTGAAAGTTTGGGGTCTCATGGTGGATGCTTGGCGCGCACGATGTTGACAAAGTGTTCCCATAGCGTAAGCTAAACTTACCCAATACGAGAGAACCTCTCGTAAGAGAACGATACTCGGTTACTAACGTAACCTCGGTTCTCTCTAGAGAGGGAACGAGTATTGCGTAACCGGCCGTGCTCGCGCCACGAGCGACTTCGCTTCAGTCGACGAAAAACCAGGGAAGTCAGCCTATGTTTATACGCTAAGCCACGCCCATTCTGGCGGGCTGTGACGCTATGAAGGCGCGGGCGCCCTTCATTGGGCGTGACGTCACGCCGGGCTCACTGGTAGGCTGCAGCAGTTGCCCGCAGGGCAGCCAATGAGCACGCGAGATGGCCTGCTCTAAAATTAAGGATAATTTTTTGGCTTCAATATCTCGAGAAGATGAATCTTTCCCGTAGCGTAAGCTAAACTTACGCAATATTCGTTCCCTCTCTAGAGAGAACCGAGGTTATGTTAGTAACCGAGTATCGTTTTACAGTACATACTCACTATACGTTCTTGCATTACTGTGGCTGAAACACACCTCAGTACTCAAGGGGGTGATGACGTTTCCTTGAAATGTAACGGAAGTAGTGACCGATTCTGTATCGTGACGTACATCCGAGGAAACTGATTATGGAAAGAAAGTAGGGTGCGGACTTGTTTTAATCCAACGGTTGTTGATTGGATGGAGGTGGATATGAATGCGATCTTGTAGTTGATGCACCCTTTTCATGGACAGTGAGGACGCGTTTCCACAGTAATTTACTCCTGTAACTCATTTTTGAACCAGCACTGGTGACGAGTCGCATATACCGTTTTATGGATATTTTGAATTAGCTTTATGTAATATGTCTATTTGGCTTTATTTTTATTTCAGTTTTAATCATTTTAGTACTTCAACTTATTTCAGTTAGTTGATAAAACTTAATTTCTTAAAGTTTGTTGTTTTTTTAACGTTTTTTTTTCTGTAATTTTTATTTGATATTTTATTTCATTTCAGCTGTATTTCAATGACTGAAAACTATTTGTAATAGTTACAGTTTTAGTGAACAATAACTCAACTGAATTTTCCACATTAAGATGTATTTATAAATGTGATTATTATTATTATTATTATTATTGCTATTAAAAGATTAATAAATAGAATTTCCATTTCACGATGACTTAAATGGCAGCTAGCTCGGCGAGGGTCTTTTCATACTCAGTCATTCCACGACCTGACAAACGCAGATTAAACATGTTACAAGTGCTGGCCAATACAGATCACTCAGCTTTCCATGAAAAAGTCAAGGTTTCATACGCAACAAACAGTCTGAAAGTAGTTTCGCATCACTATTGTCTACCCTCTCTCTGACCTTTAGAATGAAACGCGTCACTGTACCTTTAAGATTTCTATAGATAGGTTAATGCCCTTCCTTCTGATTAGTTAACCACTTTGCATGGGAAATGAGCATCAAGACCCCTGTAAAGTTGCTGAACAATGAAAAGTCATTGATGTGCAAATATCGGTGGTCATATGTTAATGAGCTTATGTTTGTGACATGAGCGCCTCCTTCTGAATGACCTGCTTATCCAGCTTTCATCTGTCTCTGTTGTAGAAAGCGGCTCCTCCATCACTGCGTCCTGTGTGGGTCTGGGCTGCTCACTCGCTCCCCCTGCCGGTACGGCCGGTAAAGCCGTGCCTGGATACGACGGTGAGATCCCTCTACATTGTTCTTTGGCACTCTACACATGACACGTGTGAGGCTGATCATTTGTTTATTACAAACTCTTTGTTGTTGATCGATGAGCGATTATGTCTCAGATCTCCTTTTGATTGACGTTTGACACTTGTGATAGCTAGATAATTAAATGAATGACTAAAGCACTTTCTTTATCTTTGTCTCATAGTGACAGTGATTGATGATGATATGCAACAGGTGAAACCAAGGACTCTGGGAAATATTGTGGTAAAGTGAGTTATTTTAATCCTTTCATTGTTTTATTTGTATGGATCGAGACAGTAGGAAGGGGACAGAAGTGAATGGATCAGGCTAGATGAAGGAGATCTCAGTGTGTTTGGAGCATATGCACTTACCACAAGGCCATGAGGCCACAAGGCCGGGCATTGCATCATGATACACAGATGTCATGGAGCATCAAGATGCGTTACTCCTCAAAAGCGTGAATATGAATTTAAAATGGACCTTTTTTCTAACAGCCATTCTCTGATTTTATTCACAACTAATTGGTTCATTAAAATGTAATAAGTCCCCCCCCCCTTGGCTTGGCTTGGAAATAAATAGTTACAGTACAACTTATGTTTGTATTGAACTAATTTCAAATGTTTAAACGTCAAAAGTGTACAACCTGTGAAATGTGTCACTAAACAATGCTGATTTCAGAGCTGCTTCATTTATTAAACTGTATGAAATACACAATAATAATAATAATTATAAGAATATAAGATCAATACGAGTATATTTTCAATGATATGGCTGACTGGACACTGCCCTGTTTTCCCTCTATTGAACTCTCCCCCTGTTGTAGACAGCCAGTCATATTTTGACAGGTCCGTGTCCTTAAGATGACAGCACAAGCTCTTTGTTTGATCATCACAAATATCTCTTTTTTTCTGTGCTTTCCACTTCAATGTTCACTCATCTTTCGCACACAATAAAAGATTTAATGACACGAAGCCAAAGCTGAAGAGAATCTTTTCATCACAGATCTGACTTTAAAATCTCAGTCTTTGTACGAGGACGTTAAGGCCGAGTCTGAGGGGAATGACTAATGGGGTCTCGTCTCTCACCGTCTGCTTAGAAAAGAGCATTTTGTGTGTTCTTTCAGGCCTTCTTCAGGTGCAATCCACGTCTAAGCCTAGTGACGCGTCTGTCCTCGCCCGCCGCGGAGGGAACTAATCTTGTACATGTTTGTGTTGTTGTCATTTTTGTTCTCCGGTAGATTTGATGTTAATCAAGAGCGTGTTTGTTTCAAAGCCTGAGGGAAAGAAGCTCGGATTAAAACGAAATTGTGTCTTATAAAACAAGACAATTCATAAACACTTTCAGGACTTGCACATGCCTCTTTTTTCTTAAGTATTTTGATTTACGTGCCCATCAAGGGTTATATATATATATATATATATATATATATATATATATATATATACACTGTATATATATATATAAAGAGGAATTAGTAAAAAAAAATAGAATTTATGGTGAAATGTTCTATATAATATAAAATGTAAATTATTATAGCTAATTATGACTTTATTTTGCGAAACACACACAAGTACTTTGGTAACCATACAGTTTGGTTATTGAATAACACCAAAACATTTCTCAAATTATCATCTTTTATGCTCAGCAGAAGAATGCTAGTCATACAGGTTTGGAACAACATGAGGGTGAGCAAATCATGACAGAATCATGACTGTGTTTGCTGTCAATCCTCTGAATTTTAGCCCCCCCCCCACACACACACACATTTTTTTGTTCCTCTGAATATTGTCTTACATATGTATACTTGAAAGCATTTTCTGACCCTGAAAGGTTGAAAACATCCTGTTCCTTGAAGCGTCTTGATATTTTATTATTTCTCTAGTGAAAACGTGTCTTTTTCTTCTCTCGACAGGCTTCCTCTGCCTCCTGGGGCGGCTCTCAGTCTCTGGCAGAATCGGACGCTGTTTAAGAAGCTGTACTTCACCAAGTTCCCTGTAAGCCTTCAGCTGTATACACGCATATATTCACCATCTGCTCTACTGTGACACGCATGCAAGTATCTTCCTTCATTTTTTGTGCAGTAGCTTGAAAAGAGCTTTTTGTATCACCAGCATAGGCAGACTTTGGACATGCAGTTATGTCTGGTCCAGTTATTGTGGGCAAAATTCAAAAAGGATAGTGAAATAGTGAATTTTGTCATAGACAGAATATCTAATGAATGTCAATTGATACTATGTGCCTCAATCAGGATCTGAGAAGGTTTATGAGTGCTCGTAATATGAAAGCTGCGTACCCAACTTTAGGAAGTCACCTAGCTATGCGATTAATGATTCCGACAAGCGTCTTCCAGGTACGCATCAGCAGGTCTGTGGGCGTGCCGAGGGAGAGACTGTTACGCGCAGTTTGATCATGTCTATATCCATGTCTTTTGATAATAATCAGGCAGGACAGTCATAATCTCATCATAGGACGGCACTCAGCATGCGCTTTTGATCATTACATCTCAGCTGCGGCTGGCTGCATTTAATCCACACACTGAATGTAACGAAATGTGTTAAAGATGTTTTGATAATTTCATGATATATTTTGAATGAAGTACCTGATATGTTTACAATGAACTGGAACTGATACTTTGAGGCTTTAAAAAGGAAACAAAAGGCCCAAAATGTGACATAAAAGTGATCCATATGACATGCACACTAGATTGTGAGTATTAGGAAGTCCTAGAGTTAGAGAGATGAACCGACAATATTTGGTAGAAGTAATGTTTTTAGGTGGTATATTAGGTATTTTATTTACAAGTTAACGTTTACATTACATGTAACTAGAAGTGTATGTTTTTGTTGGAACTGAATATAAGAACCTGACGGAAGTACACTGCGGCCTGAGAATACGCAAGCATGTAGCGTACATTCATTGCATTATAATTACAAAACTTACTGAAATAGAATTTCAAGGCTTTATATGTAGGCTTTATATTCCACTGTTGTGGTATACTTAGAAAAATGTAGTGTAATTGTAAAATGTCTTTGTATATAGGTGTTTATACTTTAATAGACATCACTGGCATGTTATGAAATAGCTATTGTAGAAATAAGCAAATTGGATTGAGGTGAGAACTGCGTGGCATGCTGTGATGTGTGCTTTTATGGGGGTGCAGCGCCATCCAGCAGCTCAAAGAAATATATAAAAAGAATATTAGTTATATCAAGTAGTAGTTTTTGTATTGAAAAGTATTTATATTTTACTCCCTCCTAGGGTTACTACGACACCATGGACGCAGGGTTTGTGGACGAGGAGGGCTTTTTGTACATCATGTCTCGGTCCGACGACGTCATCAACGTTGCGGGTCACAGGCTGTCCACCGGCGCCCTTGAAGAGGTCTCACTCACAACACAAATAATAACAACCACAAGCATCTTTGTTGTTGCCATACTAACAAACCATATATTGTGTGTGTCCTTTAGTCTGTCCTGCTGCACCCTGCCGTGGTGGACTGTGCTGTGGTGGGGCTGGAGGACCCCTTGAAGGGACATGTGCCTCTGGCTTTGTGTGTGCTTGGGAATGGTGAGAAATTAAGAAAAGCATTGGGGGGTGTATATATATATATATGTATATAAATAAAATAATACACTTTATTGGATGTGTATTTGTCTTTGTGTTTATTTGTAGGGTGTCAGAAGAGTGAAGGAGTGCTGGTGAATGAGATGGTGAAATTGGTGAGGGACACCATCGGGCCGGTTGCGGCTCTCAGGAAGGTTATCTTTGTCAAAGCTCTTCCCAAAACCCGCTCGGGAAAAATTCCACGATCGTCTCTCGCTAACCTGGTGAACAACAAGCCTTTTAAGGTATTTTCTTGACATGATGACTGTTATTAAGTAGGTGGACAGCTGCAAATGCTCTTGTTCAGTGAAAATATTATGGTACTGCAGAGCTTTCTAATTTTGATGTTTGTAATGTGAAATTTATAGATCAGTCCCACCATAGAGGATCCTGAGGTCTTTAAGGACATCGAAAAGATGCTGAGAGAAACTGTAAAAGAACCTGGTAAATAATTTACCATCAGATATGGACGGACACACACACGGACACACACACACCTTCCTCTCTAAGATGTGAGATTCTGTGAATATTTGCATTAGAGGAACGTGGTTCCCGAAAGAATGTACTCCTCACTATGCCATAATATTTTTTAATAATAATGTGATACTAAATTGTAACAAACAAAAAAAGTGTATTTCATTAATCCGTGTTAATAAGATAAGTTGTATTTTTTTAAGGTTTTGGATTAGTTGGACCAAGGTGAATGTGATACAAAAATGCGTCCGGTTTATATTAATTTCACCCCATTATCAGGAGAAAAGAGAAACAATAAGCAGGTAGATTTATTTTATGTAAAGAAAAGTTTTGTTTTTCTATTGTAATGTACAAAAAAAAATGTAGTTGTCCTAAAAGTTGGCTCCATTTTCATGAAGTGAAATGTCGTTTTCCTCCTTCCGATTGGTAAAATATAAGCTGGACATGTTCTTGACAGTTTTTGTGAGATTCACCCTGCAACACACACTGCACTATAAAAAAATGAATGGATCAATCAAGGTGAAATGTAATGTACAATAGTACAAGTGAAGTATCAGTTTAATGAAATGCATTGTAAAAAGATTTCCGACAATGATTGTTATAAAGAAAACCTATTTGAGTGTACTTTTATTGACAGTTAAAAGTTCTTTGATCACCACATAGTTTTGACCAAGATACAATCAGTAATAAATAAATAAAAATGGACACAAAATAAAACGATTCTCTGTGCGTGCAAAACAGGGATGTACAAACTGTCGAAGTCTCAGAAATAACTCAAAGACAGTAAGTGGAGGGCTGTACAAGAGGTGTTCCCTGCATTTTGAACACAAACAAGAGTTGGAAACATTTTTACACCAAAGTAAGTCACAGCAAGTAAGTGTACGATCACTACGAGCTAAGCCTGTCTTTTCGAGATTTCCCCTAACGAGAGGCGGCGGGACACTATCGAGACAAGGCCAGCCGATCAAAGGTCAGCAGGAGAGCGGTCCACGGCGGAAAATTTGATCATGAACTATACGTGTTTTACATTGTTTCTAACCAAATCAAACAATAACACGTGCGAGTGTACGCTTTAAAGTCAATACGAGAGTTAAATATATCCAATTAACAATGTTCTTGTGGAAAATGTAAAAACGTAGGCTCCCGAAAATAATGTAGCCATTTGCGGGAGTGAGGGTGAGTGTCGAGGGTGTTTCAGGGGGGCTAAGTCACTTTCCGCGATCCGGTTCATGGATGAAATGAAGACCCAGGCAATATTATTTGAGTTTATGATTATTATTTAGTTTGACATGTAAATATGTGAAGTTACAGAACAACATCCAGTTAGATGTGTTTTTTGAAGGGTTTGGGTCAGACCTGTACCTTCAACATATGTATATTGTGCTCCATTGGGGTAAGAGCAAAAAACGAGCCGAGTAGACTCGGACGGGTACGTGTTGTTTTTGGGCGAGGGGCTTTCAATCCCCAAAACGCAACGAAGAACAGAATGAAAAGCAACAGCATGTTGAAAGCGTCTCTCGGGTGTTGGGGGAAAAGTCGTAACAGCAGCAACGTTCAAAACCTTGACGTTAAAAGACGCAATGTGCACAAAGTCTGAATGTGTGGTTTATCTTTTTATATATAGACGTGTACATATATATATTTCTTTATATTTGTTTATGTATTTCTATATATAAAAGTGATTTATTTATAGTGATTTACAGTTGAACCTACACATCCCCTGTAGAAGAAATACACAGTACTCAAGCCGAAGGAGGCGCGCGTGGCGTAGAAGAAGATAGAAAGGGTGAGAGCGCGTCGGCATCTGCGGCGGACGGCCGGGTCGCGGAGGAGCGGGACGTGGGAGGTCGGCGGGCCTTCACCATCCCCTCCTCGCCCTGTCCTCTGCTGGCTTCCGTTGTTCTCTTGGCAGTGTGACTCGTCAGAATCGTTTGTTCGGGCCAACTTGAAGGTATGACTCTGAAAGAAACATCATAGTAACGTTTTACATGAATACAAGCGGCCGTTGCGGTTTAGGAACACAAACGACACGAGGGTGAGTAAATGATGAGAGAAAGGAGCTCGACGACAGTTAGCTCCGTGGACGTGTACTAATGTGGGCTTTGTTGGCAGAGCATTGTTGTAGCGCACATGTTTGAGAGATGACACTTACCAGGTGTGTTTTTGGGTTGAGTGGAGTGGCGGGTGGGGAGTACATATTGTCCTTTAGCACTATTGCACTAAGATTGTTTGGGTGAAGGCTATCTGATTTAAACAAATGTTTTTGAGTGAAGAAAAGCTTGAATTTCAGTCCTGTCATGTTGCATGTTTTTTGCAACCATATATTTGGAGCAAGCAACCTTGAAAACATTTGTTCTGCTAGTTCGGAGTGGTGCACTGATGAAAGATGAATTGGTCTTCTTAGTGTTTCCAAAGAGTTGATTGGAATCCTTAAGGTGGTCTGACTGCTCTTTCAGAATATAGTTTTCCCATGCATGAATAATTATTGACTTTGCAGCCTCGTGCTTCTTCAGAATGCTCTTAAGTTTCCTGTTTACATCAGAAACTGTTGCTTGAGGAAAGCAGCTTGTAGTTGTATCCCTGCTGCTAATATTTGTGATTACTGAGCGAGGACTATCAGACTGCCTGCAGACACTGTTGGTGCGATCAGAAAGGCCAGTGTGTTTGAATTGTGTAAACACTGTCAAGCAAAGGCTGGTGCACTCTTGTCACTTCAATGGGTCGATTGTTGATGTGAACGCAATTCACGAAGTGTTACTTATTGGGTATATTGATTTAATGAGTGATTTATTTTGCAGATGGCTGAGGAGAGGGGCAATGACATGTTGGTTGTTTTGAGTGTATGGAAGTTACTCACAGCTTGAAGTTTTCATGTTCTCTCAGCAAGAGTAAGTCCTCACAGTGGAGCTGTCTAGACGCTGTACTGCTGATGGTCCAACTGCACAGAAACAAAGATACAGTGGGTGGGTGGGTGAGTTTGTTGTAAAAAAATGTGTGTGTGAGATTGTTTATATTAATAACGTGTTTTTCAGGTGTGGAAGTCAGACTTTGAAAAGGAGAGTACCTCAATTATCTTGAGGCCCATTGGAGGTGTGCTCCAGCTTTTAGGTGTATAACCACTGCTGTATGAGTAGTTGTATATTTAACAGGATGATATGGTATCATCATCATTGTGAAAAAAAAAATGAAAGTAGGAATACACAAGGTTGTTCATAGCACATTGGATAAAAGGGAGCCAAGTGGCTTGATTATATTAAGTAGATATTTATTGTATTTGAGGTGATATGAGAGAAATCAGTACAGCACAATGACATGGTTAGTATAGTGTGTTTGGTGTAAGTGGTTAACATCCAAACACAGAGTACAGAAGTGTTAAAGGGGGACATGAATAAAACAGTGGTCATCTGTGCTTTTGAGAGAGTCACACAAAGATGAGTGTATGAACAGTGGGTCAAGAATGATATTTGACTTGGAACACATAGTAGCTGTTGTCATTGGTTGTAGGTAACGAGGAGGTGAAGTAGCAGCAGCGTTTGGTTTCCACGGTTAGTAATTTGTAACAGGTAAATGGTGTGTAGGGCATCATGTGACTGCAGAAAGCGAGTGGTTAGTTAATTGAAGAGAAGATTGTGATGCTGCTGATGGGGTGTCAGGAACATAAGCAGTCAGAGTAGCTGTAGTGGCAGCCGTCGTGTGAAGACCGGCGACTCGACCTGTGCGACTCACCGAGAGAGGACGCCGGATGGGACCCGGGGGAAAGGAAGGTACTTCTCTCAATCTTTTGCACACTGACTACACCTGCAACTCCTCAGGCAGGTCTTTGCTTTATTTCTCTGCAGGCTCCAATTTCCCACCCCAAAGAAACCTTCAATACTTGCTGATTCTGTGTGTTTCACAAGGGTTGGAGCTACACTCTTCAGGTTTGTGATCCCTATACACTGTTCTCTCCATCATTCCAGCACAGATTTCTTACTAAATACAACATCTCCAGCTGATTAACACACCTGTCATGATTTTCTTTTATAAACACTCAGAACATAATTCACTAATGATAAATCACACAAAAACTGGAGGCCAAGCACACCTCAGCCGCACATATGTCGTGAACCATGAGAACCAGCCTTAGTGTACCTCTGGTAGAACGAGCCCTAAACCCGTGGTTTCTAAACTTTTTGAAAGCATGGCACCCCTTTGTAGCATTTTTTTTCCTCACAATACCCCAACCCAATTAAACTAAACGTACATGTGTGCAGATAAATGATCAAATTGACTTGTTTTATCAAACAACTTGAGAAAAATCAGAATATATTTATATAAAAAAAACATTTGTGTAATTTAACCACTTTTACGCGTATGCGACATGCCAAACTCACATACATCCAATGGAATAAAATGAGAAAAACACATTTCAAGAGATTTAAGATTGTACTGCTATGTGTGTAAATGTTAAAACCTCAGAATTTCAGTGTTCATGATGACTGAGTGATTTTGACCCATAAATAAAGTTAAATCTAGATGAGTGCAACAGCATCACAACAGACATAGGCCTAACACCGTGTCCTAACCACGTGTATTTTATAGCCGTACTGAAAGCAACAATTCACCTCAAAATAAATGATCTTCAAAATAAATAAAAGTGAACAAGAACGTTCAAACTGTCAACTCATTGTTAACAAACAAGTGTATTTCATGACGATTGTTTCAGTTAGTGATTTGAACCTATTACTTTATGTGGGAATCATTGGAACAAAACACATTTAAAGATTGATACTTAACTCTTTAAATAATAACCAACTCCAATTCAATTTTTTCTTTTAGTTTCTCATTTGCTTTGGTCAAACCTGACCTTATAACTTAAAAAAAAAACTAAAATATATGTGGATGGAATTGTGTCGCGGGCATTTTAAAGGGATACATGTGCCTCCTTTTGCGAGTACGGCCTCTTGATACACAGGGGTAGATCGTGCTTCACTGACAGGCGCTGCCTTTTTGTTTTTCACATATGCCAGGGATGAGAACGCTAGTACCAACTTTGCCCTATCCTTCCAATCTCAGTAAATCCAGTAAAAAGTCAGTAAATCCACTACTTCACGAGCAGAGGCTCCCTCACCTTCCCCACAAATGCTGGAGTACCTTTGACAGCTAGTCTCAAGAAATCCACAGCATACCCGAGTTATGAACAGACAAAGCAGGATGTCCACGAAATATGCCCAGTAATAAAACAGCGCTTAACAAAACTATAACACGTTCCACAATCCAAAGTGTTCACAGACTGCACACCTTCCGTAAACCTGCTTGCAAGTAGGTGTTGACATGGTATTTCTGTCAGTCGCCACATGACACACACACAAATTGCAACGACATATACCTTTATGGCACCAAAGGCCAATTTGCACTCATTCCTACACACAAAACATTACATGTCTGCAAGAGAACAATGCGTCTGTGCGCAACATACCTCAAACGCGTTCCGTTTCCCATCACACGTACAACACACCGACGCAGATGTTGCATTCCAAACAGTCCTCCTCGCCCTCAAAGGCAAACCTTTAACCTTCACTTTAACATCTCATGGCCAAGGCCGAGAGAACTACTCTCCACATGTGCTCGTGACAGGTGGTCCCTGTGGAACAGGAGAGGCCAGGGCTACTCACGTAGGAGCTGCATTATCTTGTGCGTTTCTCAGAGATGCTAAATCAGAGTAAGAGAAGACTACAAGGCAGTGGACCTCTCTCCGCAGAGTATAGCCATGCAAACAGATCCTCAGCAGCTCAGTGGAGGACAGGCTGAAGATAAAGTCGCTCTGCAACTGGGGCGGAAGGGAATTTGCTGGTGACGCTTCAAAGGGAGTCCGCAGCTCTATGTTGTGCCAACATCTTTGCTCCACGTGCAGGGAAGCCAGGAATCGGACTTTGTTCCTCTCGGCACCCTGGCCTTCTTGTTGCGACGGCTAGTCGCTGGGGGGTTCGGCAGCTGATCTCCTGTACAGATCTTCTTTAGAAGGTTCGAGTCCCTGGGCGTGTTGGAGGTGGACTCCCGTCGCACTGGCAGCTCTGGAAAAAAAATTAGGAAGGAGGATTGCATCCTCTTCCTCATCCTCCACCTCCAATGCACACAAGCAATCGTCCAATTTTTGCGTTTGGTGCTCCGATACCCTTAACGGGAACACAGAGCAGTGTGGACACTCCGTATAGAGTGGCAGGGGTATGACTTCTAAGTCTAATTCGTAGCTGGTTCCTTCAAAAAGAAATTTATTAATGAGTAAAGCAAACCCTGTGATAAACATAAATTCACTATACATTGACGTTCTGTTCTACAACAAATTACACGCACCAATAGCGACAATTTTCAACTACATATGGCAGCTTGGGGTGTGAGTCTGTGTAATTTAAATTGTAGAACAAAACATTATTGTCAAGTTATGTTTACCACAGGCTTCATTTTACTCATAAATTGAAAAACCCCATTATAACATCCCATTGGAAAATTGGAACCAGTGGCGAATTACACTTCCGAGTTCTGATGTCATACCTGCACCTTCTCTATTAACGTGCATGGGAGAGAAGGACTTTTCTTTCGCCCTTCGCTACTGGATGGGCGAAACGCAAACGTCAGTAAACTAACCAGGACTGCCGCAAAGCATGGGACCTTTGGAAACCGCTTGGCGTCTAGGAATAAAAGGAAAAAGAGCTACTCCACATATTGTACTGAAAAGTACCCACCTTGGCACGCTGGATATTAGAGTGAACGCTGAAAACGGCTTCCCAAAAGTATCTTCACGAGAATGGCAATGACGTATGTCAAATTCAACAACTACCCAATATTTACACTCATTTTTTAACATCTTCATGAAAAGTAGTAACTTGAGAGCTACTACAAATATTTTGGACAAATGAACACCGTTTCTTTTTAAATCTTCTCCTTCGTATTTTTCCTGTCGTTGCTTTACGGTTTGGCCAACATACTGAATTTATTGCTATTACGAGATCCGCCACATCTCTCCGTTCTGATGTCCGTGAAAGGACCAAAGGCTGTCGTGATGCTGCTCCAAATCACTGTTGACACACTTGACAGGTATATTTGACAGTTAAGAAAGGACAGGAGACATTGAGACCACGTAAGGGGGCACGAGTACACTACACTGTAGGGACAAGGGTCGGGAAAGCCACACATTTGGAGGCGCTGTCATATCTGACCTTGAAACCAGTCCAAATACATGTCGTCAGGACTGTCGTCCGTCGCCTCATATAAGACTACCCGGCAGCAGTCCGTAAAAAAACAACAGAAACACAGTCAACCTTTGTGTGTTAAACTTTTTGTCTGTTGAGGTGAAGTTTGTTTGTGTTCAACTGTGCTATGTGCTATGTTCTATGTTTGGAATAGTGTCCCACCATACTAATAATAATTCTACTCTCTTTTCTATTATTTTTGCCATGGAATATTTCACCCAAGTCTGAATGTGGAAAACACCTGAGGCACAGCAGTATTAAACATTAGTTTCACTTTTTCTGACACAAACCTATTGCACAAATAAATATCATCTACTCTACATTTATGGAGCAGATCAGCATATTACAATGATTTCGAAAAATATCATGCGACACTGAAGTAATGGCTGCTGAAAATTCACTTTTCAAATAAATTACATGTTTACATATACCAAATCATAGCATACTGTAAATAAATTGATTATTTTACATATGTAAATAATACATTTCATATTTTACTTATTTATTTAATGTTTTTACAAAGTATTACAAATGGAGGCTGACATCAATACTGACAGCTCTGTTAAACTGATTGTTTTATCTAATTACCAATTATAACAATTGAACATTGCAGTAGAACTGAAAGCTATGACTAAACCGCAAATGATCAAATATCAGGTTTTTAAAATTATCACATTTTATTCATTATTTATGAACAATTAGCATACATTACAAAATAACAACTTTCAATTTAGTGTACTTAAAACGATATTCACAATATTCAAATCCATTATATCACATTTACATGTGCCTTTTTATATAGTTTGATGATGTTTCTGTCAATAACGCAGATAAATAACTTAAACCATTTATTATCAGTACACTTACACCTGTATGTCCTAATCATCACGCATTGAACAACAAATATTAATTGCACAAATTACCACATTGTTTTTCCCTGCCCCGACTAACTATACTATTAACTATAAATAGTTTTGTTTTGTAGCACAAGTATAAAAGTCTGTCCCATGTCTAAAAACAAGTAGTGTACTTCATCACTTAAACAGGCACGTGACTGACAAAACACATTAATGTTCCAGACAGGGCAGACAAAATACATTTTGTTTTCAGACAAATACATTTCCAAACCACATCCATCCGTTTGGCTGAGCACTTCAAAATACCACTTCATTTTCCTATCAATCATAGAAAGGTCTAAAATTTCATTAAAAAAATGTACTATTACTATTATTATGATAAAAAGCTGTGATGCTAATTTGTAGCATTCGAAACATGAAGACAATTAACATACAATTGCAGTAATATATGGTTTCTCTGTGTTCTTCTAGACATCTCACCTATTTTTATAAGAATAAAGTATATTTATAATGCTAATAGACTTTAATGTTAATAGACTAATTGGCCTTTGGAATTAAAATAGGAAGAACATTTATTTATTTATGATACATTATTCAATCACAAAGAAAATTGGTGTCCTTAAAGGTTGGATTTTTCCTAATTTTTTTAATTAAGGCATTAAGATCAATTTCCAAAAGATGATTTTTTTATTCCTCTTTTTAGGCAACTTTAGCATGGTGTCCTAACGTATTCACATCACTATATTATTATTTCATTAAAACCTTGCTAATTCATAATCGCACTTAGACAAAGCACCATTTCAGTTTCATTTCATTAAATTGTGCAGTCCTACATTAACCTCACACACAAAAAAGCACACAACAAACGCTCACTTCATACAAACACGCCACTCACACACGTGCAAATAATCGCCTGTGTGTTACTGTGCTAAATTTCACCGCTAAATGTCACCGTTTTTTCCCCCTAGCTGTTGCACACACATGAATGAAAGAAACTTTATTCATTTATATATAAGTCAATGAAGTTAGCAGTAAGCAGAACGCTAGTATTCCTTCTCAAACGTAGGCTGCGTTTCAAACCCCTCGTAACCACATGCATTTTTGCCCCCTAGCCGACTTTTGTGCTCTATTATCTGCTACGAGTAGTAGTAGTGTGAGAGTTCTCGTGCGCGGGTCTCACCCTCTGGTGGCAGTCTGCGTGAGTGTGCGGAGGTGGCAGTGAGGCGGAAGCCTGCGGGCAGGGTCTCCGCTGAGCCGGGCATCATGCTGATCCCGTGGACATCCCGCGGAGGAAACTGCCTCCTCCACGACGGCCCTCGGAAGTCTTTCTCGTCGCACTACGGATGGTCCAAAGACAAATTTAGACCAAAGTGCTATTTTACACTGCTTATTGCAGCAAATAGTTACATAAACAATATGCTTTTAGCTTTGCTGTGCAATTGATGTAAGCTTACATTGGCTCATTGCACAATTCACTGTCAAGGTCAATGGAAAAAAACAAAAACAAAACAGAACCCTCATCAGCTTTTCAGTGCTTTTTTTTTTTTGGTTTAGTACAGTTTATACTCAAAATTTTTATTTTTATGCAGACCAACATGCTAAAACAATTGTCATTTACGCTGCCTTGTGTTTCTTTTGGAACTTGACTGTGAAAAGCGCTCGTTCTAAATTGCTCGTTTTTGAGGTTCGGTTTCTTATACGACACTCCCTATGCTGTCGAATGTTCGGTTCTAATAAAATAAAGAAACTAGTGCTTGACCTCATCTAATCGCCTCTCTGTTCCAAGTGCCAGCAGATTGTTGTACTCTCTTTCCAGAATTTGTCTAGCCTGTGGGGAAAAAAGAGTGAATTAAATATTTTCCCCTCCAAATAAACATGTGATAGCTGTAAAGTGTGTGTGTGTGTGTGGATGGATGGAGACCTGAGTGTTTTGATTGGGGATCTGCAGCAGCAGGGCCAGGCTGCTATAGTCGAAATTGTCGTCGAGTGCGACGAGCGCCCCATGCACGCCGCTCTCTAACAGGATGTTGGCGTAGTCGCGGAGACCGATGCTCTGGATCCAGCGAATCGCCCGTTCGTTACTCCACACCAGCACGTCTATGCAAACACAAACACAAAATCCTAGTGGATGTTTTTGTTCATTGGAATATCGCAAGCGCCTTTGCTGGCGGCCCCCGGGGTACTATAACTTACCTCTTATCTCGTGCTGACTGCTCTCTCTGCGTCTCTCCAGCTCCTTCCTGTCGTAGTTCAGCTTCTTCAGACACATAATGCCGTACTGCAGACTGGTTCTGTTACAAACAATACATTGATATTACAACCAATGGCAGTTTAAATGTGGCCGAGTCTGCTCGGATTTAATCACTCGATCGGATGGAAATGTTTTACGCCAATAGTTTGACACCAATGTTCTTGGACTGTTGACCTGTGAAAGCTGTCCACCATTTTTAAATGCACTCTGAGGTCCTTCTTGGTGAGGTGGTCCAGCATGCGCGCGTCCACCAAACACTCCATGAAGTAGCTGCGGTACTGAGGTAGGCCAAGACTGGGCAGCCACTCGTTCCCGATCCACTCGTGATTCATGTCCCCGTATGCTAGCGTCTAAATCACACACACCACCGTTAACAACCATGTGATTCTGACTAAAAGAGCTACTTTGTGTCATCTAGACATTTTATAAAGCCTTGGTTGCATATTCTTAGGGCTGTAACTTTCTTATTTCAATAACTTTATATTAATTAAACACAAAAGTCACACTAAAGACATTTATAATGTTACAAACATTTCCATTTCAAATAAAGGCTGTTATTGAACTTTATATTCGATATTCATCAAGGAATTCTGACAAAACCAAAATTAAGTGGACTAAAATTAGAAATATTATAAATAATTGAACACCAATAATAACTTCGCACCAGATCAGAATACTACAATAATTTATTAAGGATCATTTGAGTAATAAAATTCAAATAAAATACATTTAAATTTAAAATGGAATAATACTTCACGATATTACTGCTCGAACAAATGCAGCCTTGGTAAGCATAACAGACTTAATGAATCTTAATTATTCAAAATTAATTCTTAATATAAAAAAACATATTTTTAGCAGAGTCGCTGCACGTTATACGCTGTAATTCCTGCGGGTGGAGTTTGCTTTATGTAAACGGTATTTGGCGGATAGTTGCGTCAAATCCAGGTATCCTCATGCGGATATAAAGCAAAAATGACCATGTTCACTGACTTTTACATATTCACAACATAATGTGGATGTGACATCGCACACAGACGAGGTTAGTACAATTTTCTATCGCTCTGCTCTCATGTTAACATTAAAGGCATGTAAAATAACATTTGCTAATGAATGTGAATTAGTGTATGTATGTGTGGACTGTCACGCTCTCACCTGTGACCAGCTCCCCTCCTCTGACTGGGACTTCTGCGGAGAAACAAGGAAGTGATTTTATCAGCTCTACGTCTGCAAACTCTTGCTTAACTGTATGTACGTCAGTTTACTTTTCAAAGCACATACATACTTAGTTTTATAATAAGTTGTTAGTTTTAGAATAAATGATCACCCAATTGTTCATGCTAATGCACCAGGTTTAAACATTATTAAACATGTGACACAACAGTTGTACAACAATTTAAGAAACTTTTCCATCTCTCTCTATGCATGCAAGTACAATGAAACATCACACAAACTACATTCCCAAATCCAGAAAACTCAGGGACATTTTGTAAAATTCAATAAAATCAAGAATCTGTGATGTGTTAAATGTTCTTATTTAACCTATATTTAAATGACAAAAGCGTAAAGAAGAATTATCAAAGTTTTCACTAACCAACTTACAGTAGGTAAATATTTCAATTTTGATGGCTGCAACACACATAAAAAAAAAAAGCTGGGACAGAGGCTCAATAAAAGTGAAAAGCTTATAGAATATCCAAGTTAAACTCTTGAAACAGTCCACAAAGAGTTGGTAATAGGTGAGTGGATCGTGATTGAGTGTAAAAGGAGCATCTCAGTCTTTGCAAGCAAAGATGGGCCATGGCTCATCACTTCATGACAGAATTATCAAACAATTCAAAAATTTCAAAAAGCATTTCATTTTTTTAACCTTCTATCATACATACATAATATTGTGAAAAGATTCAGGGAATCCAGAGAAATCAAGGCAGGAAATCTCTGTAACCTGAATCTCTGTTACGAAATGAGAAAGCTGTAGATCTGTTCAATACAGAGATGCTGCCGAGTTCTCTGGGCCCGAGCTAATCTCAGATCAAATATTCACAACCTAATCTTGACATCTACATATCAAAAGACAGTAGAAATGTGTAATGTGTGGTTAATGTGTGTGTCCATATTTCAGCTTGTTTTGGGGAAAAACGGACATCGAGTTCTCAGACAAAAGCAAACATCTGTCATTGAATGGGGGTGCATCAGTGACTTGCAAATGTGTGAGGATACCATTGAGGTGAAGGCGTATATTTGGATTGTACAGAGACATAAACTGCCATCAAGATGACATCTTTCCTGGGAAGCAAGACTATGTCAAGGCCTCATTCAGCACATGCTAAAACAAAGTGGTTTCTAAGAATCTCTACACCATCGAGCCTGCCTGCAGTCCAGATCTGTCTCTTATTGAAAATGTAACGACAACCACAGACTTTTGAGTGGCTGTCATGTCTCCGAAATTCCACTTGCCAAACTTTAACAATTAGTATACCCAATTCCCAAACATTTAAAAAAGTGTAATTAAAAGGAAAGATAAACATGCCTCTATCCCAACTTTTATGGAGTGTGTTGCAGCCATCAAATTTTTTTTATATTTACAAAATACACTTAAGTTGGTCAGTGAACACTGAAATTCTTTGTACCCTTGTCAGGTAAATAAAGGTTAAAGACAATTAACAAATCACACATTCTTGATTTTATTGCATTTTACAAAAGTCCTAACTTTTCTGGATTTGGGGTTGTACATCAGATTCACATGCATTCGTCTGATTCCGTTCCAGGCTCGTGTTCTCGGTGATGGTTATATGCTGATGAGGGTGAACCGTGATTATTGTATGAGACTCAATGGAGAATAACGAGGCTAGTTTTATTCTCCTTTGACTGATTACATTCCATTTGAACGTGAGAATGTTAGGTCCGTTCAGCCTCGTTGAGACCTCTTCTATATGAAATTAGGGCCTCTCGGTGCTGGTTCTCCCATCTAAAGATCGTTAGCGCTGGATGTGATTGATGACGGCACATATGAGCTGATTATATTCAGACGTGAACTGAGGAAATCTTCCTCTGCCCAGTTAAAGACCAGAGCTTGGAGTCAACATGAATCCCCATTCGCAAATCATTTTACTTCCTTAGTTTGATGTGTTTCAACGTTTAAAGTGGGTCAAAGTGACCTTCGAGAGCATCTTGACATATCGTTTCTTTTTCTGTTGTTGTTGTTTTTTTTGCCATTATTGCGACTTGAAAGCACAATAAGACCAGGAACTTGTACTAGAAAAGTAAATGATGCTCATTTCGATTTCATGTCGACTTTCATGCTCTATCCTGAGTCTGTGAAACAAAAACATTTGCAAAAAATTTAAAGTGCCCCTATTATGCTATTTTAAAACTTCCTAATGCTGTTTTGGAGTCTCCTACAACAGGTTTACATGCATCAAAGGTCAAACATACATTTGCACATCACCACATTTTCAATGATTCTCAAACGACCCGTCAGATGAATCGATCTCTCTAAATCCCTCCTTTCTGCAAGCTACTCTGCTCTGATTGGCCAGACAGCTCAGTCTGTTGTGATTGGTCTACCACGTACAGCGCACAGCTCTGCTTTTCCTGAGGCTATCTTCACCGTAAACTAAACACAGTATCGAACAATGACGTTGATTTTACCATGTTAATCCTAGCGCGAGTCAGATGATGAAACACTGGTAGAACTAGTTATTCAACCCGAACCTCCATCGCAAGGACAACTCTAGCAGGACGTTTCTCAGTGAAACACTACTCAATTTGAGGTACATTATGAGATGTTGCAACTGTAATTCCTTACCATTTCCTTCGGGATAAATAAAGTACAGTATATCTATCTATCAGCATTAACAAGTGCATGTCCATCAACAAACCAATTATTTTACTTGTACTAATTCATTTACAGAGTATTTTTTCTAATATATTGTTCTATTGTTTTTTCTAATATATTGTTTCTAATATATTGTTGTATATTAGATATATTATCTAATATATTTTTCTAACATGTGGAAACTGCATCAATAACAGGCCATTGAACAGGTCACATGAATTTTAACCACTGATTCTTCACATGCTCATCCTTGGGCAGTGAAAAAAACTGGCTTTACCTTCACATTGTAGAGCACAGCGTCTTCTCGACATGATATCCAGCATCCACAGGAATCAGTTGCAGTGTTTGAGGTTCAAGTTTACCCTTGTGTCTGCACGCACAATATGCTATATGCAATATGCATGTTTCGTCTTGACGTCGCAACGAAATGGCTTATGACTCGTTTGAAAAACGATTAATTTCATTGACTCAGAGTCGACTCATAGCTCAAGACAATAACTTTATATATGGCGCACTTTAAGATTTAAAACTTTGCAGGATGTTTTCATTCTTTTAGAGCTATTTACACACTACATAAAAGGTCATCTTAAAAAAGCCATAATAGGAGCCCTTTAAGTAAGAGTAAGCAAAGAGCATATGGGTGGGCTTTTTTTTTTGTTAGACGGTTGAAAAGGATGAGGTGACTGACCGTTTTCAAGGGGGCGGCAAGGGTCTCCATTTCCTCGTGGGTTACCCACACGTTACCCGACGGCTATGTGGGCGGCCCCGGAGATGAATCCGACAGGAAGGGCAAGCAGTGTTAAAGAAGAAGAGCAGCAGCACTGTAAGCCAATAGTGTTACAGCATCACAGTCAGATCATTAGCGAGAAAGAGTCAAAGGCCAGAGTCAAAGGACACATACAGAGCACATGCGCACTGAAAACACAAACGCACGTCAGGGGAGACCAAACATTGTTCTCTCTGACCGGACGGGAGCCGCTGCTGAAGACGAAAACTGCGTTTAACATGCAAAATTAGCTGATGCCTCAAGTCTTGTGCACGCTGCTCAATTTCATTCTTTTTTCAGTCCTTTTCTTTTTGCCTGTGAGCTTTTCTACGACGTGTTTACGACATCAGGTGCGACATCATTGTGTCAAATGGCCAGTTATGGACAAAATCGAACAGTGTGCACCAGACTTTGTGTAATTAGTAGTTTTTCAGGAGATGCTTTAAGAAAGTGTGCATACAAATAACTTTGAGAAGCTGCAGTTTGACTGCTGGGATGTGTGTGTGTCAGTCTGTGAATGTGTCATCACACAATACAGTCACAGATCAGCTGTCACAGACGATGCAAAACACTATTACCATGACAACAGAAAAAAAACCAAGCTGCAAATGGGTTAAAAATAACTGACAGTAAGGATGCTATGGCCATGGACCGGTGTGGCCCAGTATTTTCCAAACAAGGCAAGACTTTGATGATGAAACTTTGGGAGGGAGTTTGTTTTTAATAATGTATGTTATTGATAAGAAAGAAAATAAACAAAATGTGTGTGTGTGTGTACTCACGGTTCTAGACGTAGGGGGAGCCGAGGGGCTGGTGAGCGAGACCATCTCCTGGATGGCCAGGCGCAGTTTGAGGCGGTGCAGTGGGTTGCTGATGCCGATCTCTCTCTGGATCTCGGTGTCCGACAGGGCAGACATGATGGCCCCGCTTTTTACGTTGGCACGACACGCTGCGACGTACCATGCTGGCATCCCCAGCCACAGCTTTCAACACATACGCACATTTTTGCATGATTAAACATGTACAAGACTGCATTATAATGACTCTAAAACAGGGGTAAGCCAACCCTGTTTCTGGAGGGCTACCTTCCTGCAGACTTCCGCTCCAACACACTAACCTGTTATACCATGAACACCTTGATTAGCTGGTTCAGGTGTGATTGATTAGGGTTGGAGCTAAACTCTGCAGGATGGTAACCCAAATCATCTATGTTGCAAGCTTCACCACTAGATGGCGCCATTGCACTATGTGTAAGTCTTTTCTGACCACAAAAAAACCTGAATCTGTTTTAACACCATGGGCAAATCATGCAACTAATTCATAGCCAGAATAAGAAAATACTAACAAGTTCAATATTGTATGTGTAACATTGTTGGGAAACAACAACAAAAAAAAACTCTCAAAAAAAGTTGCAGCCATGTTACTACAGCTTAATACTGCAATTGCATCATTCTAGGAAAGACTGATCTCAGTATGTAATATGCAACTGTTCTACTACTCAGATCCTTATTCAGCTGGCATTAAAGAGCCTTGGAGTTATCTTAACCATGCAATACACTTCCTATCTGTGCCACTTTTTTTGGAAAAATCCATAAATAATTTCAAGGATACCATCCCAGGCCTTTCTTTTTGGAGCAATAATCACATTTCTTTCTTTATATATTAGTTTCTTTGTTTTTGGCTGCATAGCTGAACATATAAAACATTAACCAGATAACAAATGGTATCTTTAAGGCTTGAATACACTACAGGACTTTTAAAACACTAGTTAGTCCTAGACTAAAATGCTTAAGCATTGTTTGAGCTTAAAAGCAACTTGTACTGGCATATCTTAAAATATGTCACTGCCATTGTTTTGTCTCAAGATGCACGACAGTGATGTTTTTTCAAAGGCACATTTATAAAAGCTACTTAAAGGCAGGGTAGGAAGAAATCCCCAAAAATTCTTTTTTCCAAATTTGTTTAAACTGTCTTTATATATCAATGCATAATTAAAATGTAAGTACTCTGGAAAATAAATTCTAAAAATCGAGTGACTGTAGTTCTCTCAGGACTGTAATAAACACAGCTCATTATTCCATTCGGGACGAAAGAAATGATTGGCTGGGGCGACTGTCACTCTCCCTCGCTACCATGGATACCACCTCTGCTTATACAGGAGCAGCCCAAATGCACGCACCCGTTTGAAGAGGCACGGAAGCTAGTAATAACAATTATGGCAGAGAAAGAACAGTCTAAATTTTCAGTACCTGCATATAGAGGCAGCGAAGTCAAACAAGTTAAAAAAAGGAAGACAGTATTTGAAAAGGCTAGGAACAAAAAGTCTTCGGATAAATCAAAAAATCATACGAGAGTCAATATCGGCGTGGCTTTCCAGCAGTGGCGACAACTGAGGGATTTTAAGGGGCTGAAAAGTGACTCCATGATGGCTTTATTTCTGCTGGATAGGTAATCTTGCTGTTTTCATTTTGATGGCATTTATTTTTTCATGAAGCATGTATCACTAGCACACGTAGCTACCTAATATAGCTACCTAACGTTACGTAGCATAACTAACGTTACACTGGCTTAGCTATGACGGTGTAACTTTGGTGTCGACTGGTATAACGTTACTGTTAGTGAGCCAGGGTTGAGACGTTTAATTTCGCCAAATCTAACTTTAGGTTACAAAAGTTTAGGGGATCTATTTTTATACCTAGCTTTACCCTATGCCTAAACTTTGTTCCTATTTCAACGTGAACTCTACCTGCTCCGTTTTTTCACGTTTGGTATGTTGTTATATGCTCTACATATGTTTACACATGTCTTTATGTTGTATCTGTATGTGTTATACAATATATGTTGTGTGTGTGTGTTATATTATCTTGGGTCAGCAATGCAGTTGTGAGAAGGTGTTTGAGTGAATGATCAAAATGTGGTGATTTAACTGTTATGGTGATTTGCTTGTTTTTATAGTTATGAGAAAGACATATCAACGTCCACGCCATCAAAAAGTGGATTTACAAGGCCACCATCCCCTGTTTCCACTATTGTCGCGGAGTCTCTTTCTGATAGGTGAGACTTTTATGTTATGTCATTCAGTGAATGAGTGACAGTTTGTACAACAATAAAGTTAGTTATTTTATTACTTGTGATTCTGACATGATGTCACTACATGCACTGCGCTCCTCTCTGCTCGGCGCTGGTAAACGCGTCCGACTCTTCCAGCTGAGCGAACGGCCGGGGTCGCGCGTTCATGTGTTTTGGGGGCGTGGCTTTGGAAAGGGGCCGAGAAGGGAGGGGGTGGGAGTTAATGGAATAATGAGCTGTGTTTATTTCAGTCCTGAGAGGACTACAGACACTTGATTTTTATAATTTCTTTTCCAGAGTACTTACATTTTAATTATGCATTGATATATAAAGACAGTTTAAAACAAATTTGGAAAAAAGTAAAAATGAAATTACAAATTACAAATGAAAACAAGCAAAGCTGATGTGTTTAAGTGCCCAAACCGAAAATTAATACTGCCCACCTCCAACCACGCGACTACTGTAGGACCGTCCCACTGAGCAAAAGGTAACCCTTTTCTTCTGGCTTCTTCCAACAACTCGTGCCTAGAGAGAGAGCAGGTGGCAGAGACAAAGCGAGACAGAGAGGAAGAAAGATAAGGAGAAAGACAGAACTAGCTTAGAGATAATCAACTGAACAGAAAGAGAGAGGGAGGGAAAGGGGCATGTAGAGAGAAAGTGAGATGCTTTATCTGTCTCTGCCAGGTTTCCTGTCCTTTAATGGCCACTATCTGTTTATCAGAGCAACATGGAACACCAAATGCATAAGTTTCTTTTTAAAAGTTTCTTTCATACCCACTACTACTTGTCCGTAATTAGCATGTAGCATGACGAATGCTACCATTTCATGTAATCTTTGTAAATAAGCAGTACATAAGCCAATATAATGCTTGGTTTGAATTCACATCGCTCCAAGATTTAATTTTAGGTCCGTCTCGTCTCTTAAAAATGGTTTGGGTTTCTGTTTATGAATCAAAGACCAGGTTGCGGTGGGATAAAACGAACAAAAGAAACTAAGGGTAAAGTTGATCACGCTGAGAAGTCAACTAACTGTGAGTTCCAGTTTCTCAGATAAACATATCATGACATTTCCTTGCTGTGTCCTGATCCTGAGAGCTTAAGGAAACTGGAATGCCGTGACTTATCGAGGGAAAACAGAAACGCCTTTTCTTTTGAACCCTATTCCGTCTTTTTTCTTGATAAATATTTGCGCTTTAAGACAAGGCTGCTATCATAAACTTTCATCACAGAGACGCTTTTTTTACAGCGTTCTTCAGTGGGAAATATGTTTAGCTTTTTCCAAGGTTTTACAGGGGCTGAAGGACTTGTAACAGAGTGTGTCCTCAGCAATGTTCCAATATATCTCTCCTGCTAATGTCCGAATGTACTCGTCTCCAAGGATCCGCCATCTTGAGCCGGTGTAACTGAGAGATATTTCAAGGCAAGGCTTTACGTTTGCTGGAACTGTGTTGGAATTCTGAGGGCATTTGGCTACAGAACAAGTACAGGTGAATATTTTACGATACAAAGATGTTGTGGTGGACTTTAAGGCAGAGACAGTTGGATGTTCCTCGCTCAGAGAGCAGCTTCATAATCCAACCGCATCTTTGGGGTCTACAGTAAGGCCACTTGAATAAACTGTTGGGTACAGTACTAACACATGCTGTTAGTGAGTGATATGGTACTGTCTGCAAAAAAAATATGTCAAAACCGCTTATGTGGCCACTGAGATCTTTTTTCCACCGAAATGGTGCCGTGATGGTGTCTGATCCGGTTCTGTGTTTGTGTGTGTGTTGAGGGGCTTGTTTATAAGTCTTACTCCTTGTTTTGGGAACATATTTTAGCATTCCAAGTGATTCTGTTCCTTTATGCAGCTTGTTCGTACAACTAAAGCTGGGTTTTAATCAACCGTTTGAATAAAAATAACGGTGGATCATGGGAAAGCCACGATAAACCAATTTAAACTTTTTGGAAAATGCCACTATGAGACAAACCCTGGTACATAAATGGCACTGTTATTAACAAGTTTTGGTCCCTTTTGAAATGGCACCTTGTGAAAATGAAACTTTGTAACTACTTATTTTCGGTACAAGGGGATAAAAACATTCTAAGCAAACACACTTATCCCATGATGTTCTATTGTAGTATCAGCTATCTCAGATAAACCTGACCCTAGAAGAGACATTCAAAATATGGTTGATCATGTTACAGGATATGTTGGTCCTCGGTTTTAAGTAAATGGCTGTTGGTCTGAATAAGCTGCTAATAAAGTGGACCGAACTTTACAATGAGAGATAAAGTTGGAAGTAGTGAAGTCTTTTCCGTACTGTGACTTATGGCGCTTTTCCACTGCATGCTACGGTACGGTTCGGTTCGGTACGGCACGCTTTGACGCTTTTCCACTGCATGGTACGGTTGGGCTCGGCTCGGTACGGCTCACTTGTGGCGCTTTTCCACTGCATGGTACGGTACGGCTCGCTTCGGCTCACTTTAAATGGTACCACCTCTGTTGAGGTTCCAAGCGTACCGTACCGATACTAAAATGTGACGTGGAAGCACTGTAAATCACTGATTGGTCAGACAGACAGAATCGTCACTACCAGCGTCATTTTATTTGCGAGACATCAAACCCGCTAGATTTAAATAGCCAGTAACAGCCACCGCTGTAGCACCTGTTTTAAAACTACTTGCTTGACTTGCTTTAAGAAAAAAAACTTCCAAAAAAGAAATGGCTGAATCGTGGTCAGTGGACGAGAAGCGCAGACGTTCCTCTTGTTGGTTGCCGAGGAGCGGATAAACTATAACGATCAGTCATAATCCCACCCACTTTGAAGCGTTACTAACTGCAGTGGAAAAGCAACCGAGCTAAAGCGAACTGTGCCGTGCCGCGCCGAGCCGAGTCGTACTACGCAATGGAAAAGTGAAGTTACATCCAGGTGAAACTAGTTATTGAAAAGGAAAAAATTGTAGGTCAGGGACTTGTTATTTAGATGGAGGCAGATCTTAGTGTGAGCTTGCAGTCAATTGTGGGCAGGGTTCAAGCGGACTAAATGAGTAGAGAATCCGGCATACATACGTCACCGGAGAGAAGTCTGCCGTGTCACTGGAAGTTCAAGCGATCACATTGTGATTAAGATTTTGTTGTTGTTGCATGGATGAATTGTTCACAACATGCATTTAGAAAATAGATTGGGTGAAATATGCATTACTAAGGTTTCCCAGTTCAAACAGGCATGTTTAAAGGGCCACCTTTTCTTTGATGTAAACACAAAGCACAGAACCAGATCCAACGCATTCTCATCCTTTGGCGTCATATGTGACGCCATATGACAAAACGGCGAAATACTACGCACATGGCACCCTTTATCGTCAATATAACACGCACTGTGATGGGTAGGTTTAGGTGTGGGGTAGGGTCTGCGTCTCATATTCACGCTAAAGGATGCCAGTCAACTTTATGACGCCTTGGGTTTGCGTGTTATATTCACGCTAAAGGATGCCATGTGCGTAGTATTTCGCCGTTTTGTCATATGGCGTCACATATGCCGCCAAAGGATGAGAACGGGCTCACCAGATAGGGCACCGGCACCGTGTCGGTGGCGAACTATCCAGTGGCCGTGACCTTTCGTGTCTGTGTGCTGTAAAGGCATTAAGGCCTTCGTGGTGATGGTGGTGGTTATGATGTATCTCTCCTCATCTTTAAGTGTTGGACTGCATATGTTCAGGTCCAATGTAATGCGTATGAGTGACTTCCTCTGAACATACTGTCGCTGGGGAGGGAGAGAAACAGTTATGAGAGAAAACAAAATGAAAAGAAAAAGAGAGCAGGGAAGTAGTCAATGAGTTGACAGTCCATAACCAGAGACGAGACCTGGTTATTGAATACGGCACACAATGCACACACACACACGCGCACGCACACATACACGAGAGGAGAAAGGCCTCGGCATGGCAGATCGAGAACAGGTTGTTATAAAGGCACACATTCTCTCTCCAGGCAGAGATGCATCCTCTATAGAACTGCAGAGGGGGAGAATCACATTTACAGTCAAATGAAAAAGAAAGGCAGAGGCAGGGGTCTCTAGATGGACAGAAAGGAAATGCGTCGGACCCCCCTGAAGATAGACACACACTTTAGGAGCATGACGACAGACACGGACAGAGCGTCGACAGTGGAAAATGCAGCAAGTCTCGGCAACACAAACTAAACTTACCCGCTGATACAGAGTCAGATGAGGAGAAAGAGAGAGAGAGAGAGAAAAGAAAAATAGAGAAAGCGATGGGAGACAAAATTAAATGCTTGTTATTGAGCATACTGTATGTAGTTTAGAAAAACACCTCAGCTCAGACACGTGCATTACTGTTGGGAATTGTTGTATTTTTGCACTTTGATATTGACTTGTCGGTCACAATTGAACAGATCTTGTCTTTGAAAGGTTTTTTTGTTTTTTTATCATACAGCATGCAAAAAGTGTGCAATGGAAACGGTGAAGAGTCGTCCTCGCATGGCGCCACGATGGATGAGACCGACATGAGTCAGGTTACATAAAACGGTCACATTCAACCATTAGCGTTAAGGCAAAGAAATGTGATATTAGGCAAGCATCACATCATGACATGCTGTAAACACATCTAAGTATGAGACAAACTCACAAGCTTGCTATGAAAGGCACATTCTCATGTTAACATACATTCTACAAATTACAATCATACAAATACAAGACAACTACATTATTTTAGTAGTACAACATGTGGCATAGGTAATATTATCATTGTAAACTTAAACAAATGAAAACTACTGACCGTGAAAATTCGTTCTTTTTATTAAATGAGCTAACGTAAGGCCCAAAACATACTCTACCCAAATACTTAAATGTGCGAACGGCAGTTGGTTACGCAAGCTCAGCATTCAGGATTTTTTGGCAAAACAGTTTTAGTGCATCACAATGGTGATGGAAATGCTCATTTTATATCAATTTTAGATTAACTTTATGGCGATGCTTCATATGTCGCAAAAAATAGTTTAGAAACACTTATTTATCGCAAAATCATTCATTACGAAACAAAATGCAACAAAATATTCAGTGTTACTACAAGTATCTTCTTAGCCTAGCTTCTTACTGAATGGTTGTTTGTTCTTTCAGGTCATCTACTGTCATGGCGGATCAACGGTTCGAAGATATTTTAGCTTCGCAACTTAGCTACGTTAGTTATAGTGTCAGCATGCTTATACTGTAGCAAGCTACCTAAATAACAGGTACTTTATCGCATTAATCTATCATGAGCACTGAGGCTTGCTATCGCCAAAGTGACACAAAAACGCACACCAAGTCTGCACAACAGGACCGCACTCGTGCAATGCGCTTGCTTACTTGCGTAAAGTATGTTTCTGGCCTAAGGCACTACAAAGCATCCAGATGGGCCATATATTCAAATATTGGTTTTCACAGGGAGGTGTGTGAAGAAAAATATTACAGTTTGTAAGCAAAGTTGTCATGGTGTGTCAGTATTTTTTTTACTTAGTTTTACAAGATTTGGGCCAAGGAATTAATTACCTTCATAAAAGGTTGTGTTTGGCATCTAATTTGAATTTGTCAGAAAGCGATTTATAAAATACTTACTTCTTTTTAAGCCTGCGATCTTTCTCTGCCTGTGTTCCCAGCTTTCCAACCGCAATATCCTGACCCATAAGCTCAGGATCGGATACGTTTCCTATTGATGGAGAAGATCCATTAACCAATCATCTGATAATGTTAGTGTGGTCATTATATTTATATTCAACTCTAGATCAGTATTTTATCAGATTGAATCAGTATTGAAAAGGACTGCGATATACCAACATCATGTCATAGAGCTTAACCCTGAATTTAAGCCAGACCCCCACCCCCCACCCCTTTAATAGTTTATATGTCTCTATCTATGGTGCTGTGTCTATGTCTGTACCTTGTCCTGGTCCCATAATCTCTTTCCCCAGCTGCCCCAGTCTGGCCTTTTCTTTCTTCCCAAACAGTCGTCCGATGGAGGACTTGATGCCTTTCTTTTTCGGCTGTTTGTGAAGGGAGTCCTGGCTGCTGGCTACACTGCTCAGAGCACTGGCTTCCGTCTCTAATGTGGCCGTCAGCCTGGGGACAGTCAATCACATCAACAGTGTCAAAGTCGAGTTATGTTTGTACACAGCACGTGTCCAGCTGCTGTCAGGCGTCTTTTTGCCTTCTCACCGTGCGTCATTGTGCGAAGAAGCGGGTAGCGTGTGGGTCATGCGGACATGGCGAGGTGTGGGAGGCGGAGAGGTCTCGCATTTGATGGTTGCCTTGTCCTCTCGACCGTCCTCGTCCACTGCTGCGATCTGTGAGGGAAAGAAAACTCTGGTGTCTTCCAATATTGCGCACTGTTCCAAATTTAATTAAGAAAGTCTTTTTAAATTCCCCCAAAATGTAGTTCACCCAATGTGTCATTTATTCACTCCCGTGTCGTTCCAAAACTATGACTTTTTTTTCTGTGGAATATAAATTAAGATATTTTGAGACATGGAATTCAATTAAATTCATAGAAAGTCAATGGGCTCCAATGTTGTTTGTTCTTCAAAAATATCACTATCCGCAGAAGAAAGTAAGTCATACAGGATTGGAACGACATGAAGATGAGTTTTTGGGTTGAAAACAGGATGTGTTTTATATGTATTTTTCATTCTAAATTAACCATAAAGATGTTTTCATACAACATACATTTAGTGTATTCCAGAAACCTTAGATATGAATAATTAATGTTAATAATAATATTAATAATAAGCAATAATAAGCAATGCCTTCCGTACACTGAAAACAATTCTAATTATGAGTAACTATGAATAATTGATTACTTATATTTATATACATTTATTAATACTTATTTACTGCTATGATTCTCAATATTATTGTTTTATTAAGCAGCACAAATATCTAAACCAATATAAATGTGCTTAAAGAGTAAAATGGTGTAGAATAATTAATTTAAATTAAGTTAATTTGCCAGTGCCATTAATAAACCTCTGTGTTATACTTATTCATTCCAGATCAACGCCCTGTTGAACTATAACAGGTACAGTACAATTCAGTTCTTTCTCGTGAATTTTTTGAATACATTAGAAATTTTTCCCTACCCTGGTGTCCTCTATGGTGCCTATGAAAATAATCATGGCAAATACATGAGCTCTTTCGTATAGGGATTTTTAAGTAGTACCTTTCTCCTGTGCTTCCGCAAGTCACTAGGCTGCAGAACAGAAAAGATAAAACATTAACAGCTTTCTGCCTGTTAAAGGACTCGACAGTCATAAAGCATTCAAAGCAACTCAACGTGTTGATAAAGAAACTGCAGAGAAAATCATAGAAAAGCTGTAATACAGAATTTGACTGAGAGATTTCATACCGTTTCATTTGTGGATTAACCAGCACTACAACTTGCATGAAAATCTTTTCCCAAAGATGTTCAAGTAATTTGTTTTAAATTAAACAAATATTCTTAAAGAGGTCATATACATTTTAAAAAAAATTAAATAAATAAATAAATAAAAAATTCATTTCCAATGACCATTTCTTCCATCTACGGTCAGCACAGCTGATATCTAAAAATATCAAAGAAAATGTACTGTAAATCCTCATGATATGACCCCTATAGGAAAGAGATACGCGTGAGCTCGTATACCAGTGTCATGACCCCCATGCGCTCCATGTCGCGGGCCGGGCTCCGGGTGAGTTTGGGGGTGGAGTGTCCGCTGGGAGGTGAGGAGGAGGCGAGGGAGGATGCGGTGGCCGAGGCAGTCATGGAGGCTCCGGGATGATGAAGCCGCGCCAGGTTCAGACCCTCCAGGCTCACGCTGGCCACGCGGTTCTCTATTTCCTCTGCCCTCAGTTCTGTCGACTCCTTCTCTTCTTGGATCAGCCTAGAGAAACAAGAGAAAAAGAGTTTAGCCCACAGTGAGTTAGGAAGTATTTGATGATAATCTACTAGCATTTTGATTTACAACATTACTGGAAGTACTAAGCTTGCTGGGTGAAAATATGTAACCATTTTTGGCACAAATACTACAAACACTGTAACTACTAATTATCCCTTAGTGCAATGGATATCACCAACTGAAAAGCTTTGAACTTTAAACACAGAAAAGTTACAAAATGAAGGCAATAACAAGCTCAGAGAGACAGAGAAATAATAACAGGCTTGTGCTTTACTGGCCGAAGACTGATGCGGTTGGTTTCAGTCAGTGAAGACTTGAGGATACGAACCGACCATACTCAAGGATGGCAAACTGCAGTTCGCAGATCTAATGTTCGACAGCTCTTGTAGTGGATGTTTTTCATGGGCTCAGATTATTGAATATCTTGTAAAGCAACCATTGACTGGGCTGCAAACAATTAAACATTGACCATTTGTCAAGCATTTAACATGTTTACAGTTGGTTGTAAGGCATTCAACGGTTTTGTGTCTTTTAGCCGAACACCAAAGCTGGTGCTTTATCAAAAGTGGACCACTAATGGGAGAAGTAAACAGCCTGCAGGAGACCATCTTTCTTCCTGTGGTAATCAAAACAACCAGCACATATTATAGGCACAGTTTAATAGAACAGTGAGCTGTATTTGTACACTGGTAATCAAATAAAGTTGGACACACATACTGTATATATACATATATATATATACTATATATACATTATATATGAGGTTGTGTATTTTTTATAAACCAGTTTTACATTCAGGGGGCTCCCGACCAAAAATAAATGTGGGAAATAACTGGACAGAACCATCTAAAAAATTCAAAGTTGTCTGCAGTGAGTGGCTCTTAGCGAATCTAAAATGACCTTTGAAACATAAAATACAACTAAAGTTCCATAAAAAAAAGGCTCAAGAAATACTTGCCGTCAGTTCTGTCCTCATCAAATATTAATCACACATTCCCACTGAATTGGACAAAATTCAAATTAGATCTCAATGAAAATTGGAGTCATACATTTGCTTTTGACAACTTTAGGTGCAAGTGCCCATCCGGTCTTAGGGTCTCCAATATGTGATGGAAATCGACAGACAGGACACAGCAATGACATATCAAACCAGACAGGTGATAGTGGTGTGATATTGAGGAGATGAGGAGACGTGAACTGCAAGAACAGCCGTTACATTTCAGCCAACCTATCTTGTTCAATCACAACTGGACAGCCTACAGGAGAAATCCTGAGCTTTGGCTAATATTTAAATCAGCATATACGCTGCCTGAAGGCACAACTCTGCTTTCTGCAGGACCTTTTATTGTTTTTAATTCAATCTAGGACTTGCGTGTAGCAGAATCCTGATTCTGAGTCTGTAGAAATGTACAAGTTTTAATAAATTTGACAGTTAAAACAAAAACACAAAAAAAGGTTATATGTAGGTTATGGAGGGAATCTTTAATAATAAATCTACACTTTTAAGACACAAAGTTGACTAATTCAATCCCGCACGCTGTTATTTTCTCATAAAAGCTACTGGGATGATAGTCAAGGAACTTGTCACTGTCAATGTACAAGGAATCAATGTACAGTAAAAGTCACTTTGATGAAAGTCATCTAATAAATGGCAAATAAACACTTTGAATAAACAAAAATCAGATGTAAATATTTATAGGAGAATTAGTGAGTGAAAAGAATGATCTGTAAGCGCCAGTAAAAATGCAGGAAAGAATAGCCGTAAATGAGATTTAAAAAAAATCAACTTTTTTATCAACAATATCAACTTTCAAAACAACTTTTAAAATCTGAACATAATTTAAAACTCAAGGCATCATGCACTTGCCGACTTTGTAATTGACTAAAGAAAAAAACTGCATCATACACAAAACGACTAGACTAGACGATTACTAGACTTTCAAATTGTTTGGAACACAACAAACTCATGCAGTAACATATACACTCACCTAAAGGATTATTAGGAACACCTGTTCAATTTCTCATTAATGCAATTATCTAATCAACCAATCACATGGCAGTTGCTTCAATGCATTTAGGGGTGTGGTCCTGGTCAAGACAATCTCATGAACTCCAAACTGAATGTCAGAATGGGAAAGAAAGGTGATTCAAGCAATTTTGAGCGTAGCATGGTTGTTGGTGCCAGACGGGCCGGTCTGAGTATTTCACAATCTGCTCAGTTACTGGGATTTTCACGCACAACCATTTCTAGGGTTTACAAAGAATGGTGTGAAAAGGGAAAAACATCCAGTATGCGGCAGTCCTGTGGGCGAAAATGCCTTGTTGATGCTAGAGGTCAGAGGAGAATGGGCCGACTGATTCAAGCTGATAGAAGAGCAACTTTGACTGAAATAACCACTCGTTACAACCGAGGTATGCAGCAAAGCATTTGTGAAGCCACAACACGCACAACCTGGAGGCGGATGGGCTACAACAGCAGAAGACCCCACCGGGTACCACTCATCTCCACTACAAATAGGAAAAAGAGGCTACAATTTGCAAGAGCTAACCAAAATTGGACAGTTGAAGACTGGAAAAATGTTGCCTGGTCTGATGAGTCTCGATTTCTGTTGAGACATTCAGTGGTAGAGTCAGAATTTGGTGTAAACAGAATGAGAACATGGATCCATCATGCCTTGTTACCCCTGTGCAGGCTGGTGGTGAAGGTGTAATGGTGTGGGGGATGTTTTCTTGGCACACTTTAGGCCCCTTAGTGCCAATTAAGCATCGTTTAAATGCCACGGCATACCTGAGCATTGTTTCTGACCATGTCCATCCCTTTATGGCCACCATGTACCCATCCTCTGATGGCTACTTTCAGCAGGATAATGCACCATGTCACAAAGCTCGAATCATTTCAAACTGGTTTCTTGAACATTACAATGAGTTCACTGTACTAAAATGGCCCCCACAGTCACCAGATCTCAACCCAATAGAGCATCTTTGGGATGTGGTGGAACGGGAGCTTCGTGCCCTGGATGTGCATCCCACAAATCTCCATCAACTGCAAGATGCTATCCTATCAATATGGGCCAACATTTCTAAAGAATGCTTTCAGCACCTTGTTGAATCAATGCCACGTAGAACTAAGGCAGTTCTGAAGGCGAAAGGGGGTCAAACACAGTATTAGTACGGTGTTCCTAATAATCCTTTAGGTGAGTGTACCTCTTTTCTAGGGGATGCATAACAAATAAAATCGACATAAAATATCAAATATTTGATATCCTCTGAGTGGAAAAAATCAATATGTGAAACCAAACACATCGGAGGCTGTGCCCATCATACACCGCACGATTTTCTGTGAAAATCTGTTAACTCTGACTGCACAAAATCTACAGACTTGCTCTGACTTTCGGCAACTAGCGTCGACTCCACCAGACTGTAAAATAGAGGAAAGATCTGGAAAAATGTTGTGTAGTGTATTCCAGCCTTAACCAGATTAAAAAGACCACTGAGGTCTGATTTATGAGCTTGTGACTGTGGAATTTTAAATAACATATAAATTATGTTTTCAGAGAAAATTAGTAAAAGTTGATTTTAATCTAATGCTAAATGTAGGTCTGCACGATTCATGCTAAAATGTGAATCACGATTTTTCTCCATGGGAATTGAGATCACGATTCTCATTTTTTCAACCAAAATTTACTGCACTCAAGTACAAAAAAAAAACAAAAAAAAACACAGGACATTCAGTATAATAAAGTGCAGGAGTAACAAAAAAATGTCTTTGTCTATTTCTTTGTTTTATAATATAACTTTGCTTTTCATTTATTACTTAAAGCTCACTTGAAGTTTTTCGATAGCTACATTAAAAACTAATAGCCTAACTGATAAAGTTCACTCATTATTTAAAACAAGTGAAAAGTCATTAATAAAATAAGAACAAATACACAAATTACAAGCAGAGATGAATACTAAATAACAAAGTTTACAGGTCTAACAGTAGTATTCAGGTACAGAAATTAAGCCTAAATGTAAAGTAACACTATTTGTTCACTGTATAAATTAAATATAGTTTCATCTTTGTTAAATCTGTATTTTGTTTTTTTATTAATATTAATAACACAGAAAACAGTGTATGTATAGTATATATATATTAAGTGTGTGCTGTCACTTTGAGACCGACTGCACAGACATCCCTTTCTTTCTCAACTGTTCACTTATCACATAAACGAGAGAATAGTTGTTGAGACGTCCATTTAGACAGGTATTTTGACAATTTTGTGTTTATGTGTCCAAGAGGAATCAATTCTGTATTCGAGCGCTGTCTGAAACGCGCCTCTCTCTCTCTCTCTCTCTGTGCGCTTCGAGTGTGCGTGGCTGGGGGCTCTGCGCACAGATAATGCGCGAGTCCCAGTTTTCGTCTCTTCTTCTGCGATTAAAATTGTTTGAATGTGTAAATTGGCAAGACAATACACGTCCAAATGATAAACTTTCACTCTATGATGGTTATATTTAGCAGTTAATCCGCGAATCACATGCGTGCCGAACCGCAGAACCGAAGTGCGATCCATTCCATCCTTAGCGCCTTATCTCGTTGAATATCATTGGCAGAATCATAGAAATGCAAGATTAAGATCGCATGGGGGGTTGAATCGAGATTGCGATCTTTTAACGATTAATCGTGCAGCCCTAGCTAAATGCATCACAAGAACAAAAAAACATGTTTTTTCATTAAATAATAAAAATAATCCCACCATAACAGAGAGTCATAAAAGATATTTCAGGCCCCACAACTACATTTGTCAGTGTAACAAATTACTTGCTTTTGTTATCCAACCAGGGCTATATTTCTCTGCTAGACCTAAAATCTGCATTTGAGAAATCATTAAAATTCTTTCGGACAGGCTTGAAAATCTCGTTGGAATTTTTGGACAGATGCCTACCTGGTTTAGATCCTACCTTTAGTACTGTAAATGAACAAACCTAACAATGCTAAAGAAGGTGTGCAGCAAGGGTCAGTCTTAAGCCCCTCGATTTTCACACAATTTTCCTTGGTGACCTTTGAGGTGATAGGTTTAAGGAATATAATGTTCTTACGTTGCTATACAGATGTATTACATAACAGACATTAAAGCCATTTGAAAGTAATACCTCTTCTCAATCTCTGAGTAGACAATTAAGACACACTTTTTAACCCAAGTCTTCAACGGGTGCAGTGGTCACAATGAATAGACTGACCGGATCTCTTTATTGATGGCATCCAGTTGTTCTTGCAGCATCATTGCCAGAGTTTGAGCATCTGAATGTCCTCCAGGAGACAGTAGATCCATCGAGCTGAAAAGGGTCTCTCGGTCATCGTCATCAATATCCGACATCTCCGTGTCGCTCTCAAATGGGTGGCCGCCCAGGATGCCAAGTTGCTGAGAGCGCCATTCGTGCTCTCCCAGAGACTTAGCCTGCAGGGAGATGAAAAAGAAGCAGAAAGAAGTGATGTTCAGTATAAAGCTAAAGAAACAAGGGGTGAAGAGCTCCTACCTTCTGTTCGTCAGTACGTAACCCCAGACGCCCTCTCCTGGGTCTGCGGATCACCTTGGTGGAGCGATAATGGTCAGACTGTGTCTCAGCAAGAGAACCCAGAGAGAAACGCAGATCTCCGGAAGCATCCAGATGGGATCTGGAATCAAGACCACAATCCATCATGAAGACATTTAGAATTTAGACACATTAAATAAACTTTTCAATGCTAAAATGTCATTTGCAATGAAATAACAACATAAAATCATACAGGGGAATCAAAATTGCCATAAGTAATTTAATTAATATCACTGCATAGAGAGGGTAACATTACCTCTGTTCCAAAATCTAGTGAGCTGCATTGCTGTCTACATAAGCACTAGGTCTTAACCAATATTGGAACTTAATGAGTGACTGATCTGGAACAGCACAGGCAGCAACTCTAACTGCCACATAAATCCCCATGGGAAGTATACGAGAAACTTTACTCTTGATTCCAGTAAAATTTGAAGATGATGCTAAGCTAAAATCCCAATACTCCAATAGAACGCAATGGTGGGGGAAAATAGATTTTTTTAGTGGCCTTGGATCTGGAATTATTTTTCACAATCATTTCCGCATAGGTGTTTTTTTTATGTCTTAGTTAAAGAGTTATAAGCCATGAACCAAACCAACCAGCTATGAGATGAATCATAACATTACAAACTTTGATTTGAAACATAAACTTAAAAATAATAAAAGATTTTTACTTCCAGAACCCGACTTTTGCATAAACATACATTTTGGATGAATTAATATTTTTTTAATTATATCTCTATTTTTTTATCCATAGTTTTCTAATATTTTATCTATTTATAGTCAGCATTTCTCAACTTTTTTATTTTTATTTACCTCATAGCAATGCACCCTTACATACATGCGATGCTGCTGCTAATGTTGCTGCCAAATGTTGTGGAACAGCCTTCATGTCGAGTGCACATCTATGATGCCTTAAAATTCTGTCGAGCTTGTTGGGTTTTGGAACAGAGCTACTGTTTATTGGAAAAGTGTAGTTCTTAGTTTCATGATTTCAGTCTCACCGTGACAGTGAGTGCTCTGTAAGGGATCCAGCCCTCAACCGGTACTGATCCAGCTCAGATCTCAGTTTCTCGATCTCATCCGAGAGATGAGACTACAACCGCAAAGCACATTAAAGTTTCATTTTACTCAGAATTGGTGGCAAAACATTGCATTCAAATTTGTTCAGCCAAGCTAGTTTTTGGAAAATAAAAACTAATGACCTTTTCTTGAATGGAGTCTTCTAACTGCTTCCTGTAGTTATCGGAGTCTTGTATTAGCACATTCTGAAAGAGAAGCAATGGAACGGTATGAGTGATTGACGTGGTCGGAAGTCATTGGTACTGACGGTTGGATCGTCTCCCACCTTCTCCTCAAGAGCGGACATCCTCTCTTTCAGGTGGAGCTGTAATCGTTCGTTGGACTCGGTCAAGAGTCTGTCCACAGTGTCTGACAGACGCTTGTTGTGTTCCTCGTTCATCTTCTCTCTCTGTCGAGCCTGAGGAAACACAATACACCATTTTATCTATAAAACATTTTATTTTAACACACACATATCAAATATTTTATAATTTTACATTTCTCTTTTTTTTCTGTTTATATGTGTGGAAAGATTTAGTGTTAAATCAGTAAAGACAATGTTTCTGGTTCGGAATGAAATACTATACCATACTATACTATACTATTTACACTATATATTGCATGCTAAAAAAAAATTTAAATAGTATGTTGAAATGTGGTCATATGACCTGAGTACATTGCATGTTTAACCCTCAGAGACCCAAGCATTGATATGTATGATGCTTTTTAGGAAGAAATCAGTTAAAAAAACATTCTGTGTAGGCAAAATTTGCATTGAGGTATAATTTGGAGAAACACTGCAAAAGTTCACTGTTTACTGATACAGTAAGTGAAAGTTTTGAATTCACAACACAGTTTGTAAAAAAAAAGAATGTTGCTATTTCTCTCACTCGCTCTCTCTCTTGAGTGTTTTAATTTCGTAAATGTTGCCCAGGTATGTAGGAAGTAGAAAAGTATATTTTGTATTTTTGGCAGTTCAATTAAATAATTAGAATTAGAATTAGACAATAATCATAGTTGACTTTGCTGTCAGTTTCTTCATCATACTGGAAATGGAAGGTCAAGGTAGAGTGCATTGCATTGTGGGATACTGTTTTCCACAAAGAATGCTGTTTTATAATACATATTTGGGTGGCAACTTGGATATTCCATATGAACAGAAAATCTACATTCTACACAATGTAAGCATACTGTAAAAATAGTACATAGCATACAAGTATGCAATACTAAAATATATTATTTAGTGATATAAAGTGATGTTGACCCTGAGCAGTTCTTGGTTCTTCTCCTCCAGCTGTCCCTCTAAATGTCTCATACGCTCCTCGATACTGCCATGCCTCTCCTCCGCCTGTACAACAAACACACACAATGTATTTTGTCAGATGAGAAAATGTAAATCCAGAAATTAGCCCAAACCAGCAGAGAAAGGACCCATGAACCCATGTGATGTTGGCTCGAATCAAAAAGAGAGTGTATGTTTGGTTTATAAGGTACCGTCACACCAAACACCACAGATATGGTTGAGCAGGTAAAGAGAAGGAGTGTTTATTTCCTTAAGCTTCTGTTCTCTCGTGGGTGAACAGAAAGAACCAAGTACGTCAGCAACTCATTAAAGCGAAGAAAATCCCAGCTGAGCATCACATGCAGCTGAAATACACCAGCAGTGAACAGACCCACAACCAAACAGAGCAAAGTGAAGTGAATGAAAGAGAGAGAGAGAGAGAGAGAGAGAGAGAGAGAGAGCGGCTTTCAGCCCCACCTTCCTAAGACTGCAGTTCATGTCCTGGAGTTTAGCTACCATGTTAGACTACCAAACCACACAATACAGAGAAATAACACACAATATTAATAATGAGAACCATATGAATAATTTCTATCAGTAAATGCTACCACAGCAGTTTGTTATCAGATGGTTTAAATACTGAACAAGTGTTTAATTTCTGTCTTGTACCTGCTTACTTTTTGTTTAAAGTCACCATGAAATCAAAATTCTTTTTTTTTAATAGAATATTGCATCATTTCTTATAAATCATTTATTCATTCATATCAAATATATATCTATATATATATATACATATATATATATATATATATATATATATATATATATATATATACATATATTATATATATTTTTTTTTTAAATGTGCTCATAAACTTTAATCAAAATAACTTATAACTTCCCCCTCCCTCTTGCAGCAACAGCTCTTCTCTTCTCTGATGATGTTTACTGCATGGATTGAGGGCGGGACAACCTGTCACTCACATGACATCACAGCAAACCACAAAAATCCAACATCTAATCATTCTCAATGGAAAAAATCAAGTCCCGCACCTACATTTTTTTTTTATTTGTGATTGTTGTACAAGTGGTAACACATGCCAGGCAAAGCAAAAAAAAAAAAAATGATATATTTAACCATATGGCCCTTTAAAACTTTCTGATCAGTACACACAACTGTACCACACAAGTTTGAAATACATTTCTACTGCTACTGATGATATTGTTTTTATGCTGATCAATGCACATAATAAATGTACACTAAGTGCAATATAATGCTTTGCACCAACCAGACCAAGAACTTTTAGAGCCTCTAAATGTGCAGTGGTCAGAAAGAGAAACCACCTCAAAAATGAACCTTGAACCCCTAGCCTGAATATTTGAGCCCAATATGGGCCGTAGTTTGATTGTCGCTCACTGAGTCTGAAGTAGTATTGTTTGTGTGATTCATTTGAGCAATAGTTAATTTTGATGGTTCACTTCAATATAAAAGTTAAAAAACAATTCACAAATTCATTTAAGAGTTATCATTCATAAGTGTTCCCAGATGTTCATGCACTTTACGTATTCAATTCATTAAATGCACAGCTAGTATTTGTGTGTGTGTGTGTGTGTGTGTGTGTGGTACCTTGGTGAGAGCTGCTATCCTCTGTGCTAGCTCAGCCTCGACTTCAGGCAGTGTCTCAGCTTTCCTCATGGTCTGCTGGAGCTTCTGTTCTGCCAACTCCAGCCGCTCCTGTAACTGCCTGTTCTTCTCTTCCATCTGTGGAAACACAAACACACACACACACACACACACACACACACACACACACACACACACACACACACACACACACACACACACACACACGCCTGATCAGAAAGAGTTTATCGAAAAATAGCAGACATCATAGGACGTTCCAGCTTCCACAGCAACAAGTGGATCAGCGTGGCCCTTTTCAGTGTGCCCAAACAAACAAAATTACATAACTGCCTATTTTTTGCCTGTTCTTAGAACAATTCAACTCTAGTGAGTGATAAACGGACATTGAAGCTGGCAGCACAAGTCACAATTCACTTATCTTATATGGAACAGTGTTGTTTTTGTCAACTACAAATAAACTACTTAACTAATTTAATTGAAATAAAGCTGAATATAGATAAAGCTAAAATATGAACAATATACAAAAAAAACTTAAGGAATATAAAATTTAAAATAAAATTTAAAATAAAATTATAAAATAAAATTTAGAAATGTTGCCATGGTGACTAACTGAAATAAAATAAGACAAAAACAAAACATTCTTTATACAAATAAATTAAACCTAAATCTAAAAAAATAATAAAAATGACAAAAGCACATGACAAATTACTAAAACTTAAACTGAAAATATATAAAAAATGTAAAAACAAATTCAAAACTATAAATACTAGAATAGTAAATAAAATATGCCAAAATAACAACTAAAATTCAGTCAACAAATTTGGTACAAAATGAGTAAATAATGACAGATTTTAAATTTTGTGTAATTTTTATAGTTACTTGATGGTTTGTCAAGTTTGCCATCCCCTTTCATCTCTGTAATATGTTCAAAACATTTATCTTTTTAGGCACTCAAGAAATCTTGGTAAATGATCATTTGGCAGGACAAGAAATGGTGTCATCTTGACCATGACATCAGCGGAACGGAATGTTCAGTTACAAATGGAATGACCGTTTGTCCATTATCAAGTTCAAAACATCTGTGCTTTCACACATGTATGAATACGGAAGTTAAGTAATTGCAACATATCGAAGCAATTTGAAAGAATACAAAAGGGAAATGGAGAAGCAAATTGGAAAACAAGGGGTCAAAACCTGACCTGTCTGAGGAACGCCTCCTTATTGGCTAGTTCGTTTTCCAGCTTGTCTGTGATGTCATGTAGCGACGTGGACTCTCTCTGGGCACTGAGATAGCGCTTCTCAAGAGTCACGATCCGTTCCTCCATGTCTTCTTTCTGACACATAGCCTGTATAAACACACAGATATATTGACAGACTGTTGGTTAGTAGACACACACCTAGGAAGCCCGCAGGTGTAATAGTCTGCTGTCAATCAAAAATCCTGCCCAATAATTACATACAGGCTTGAGGACAAATATCAACACAGGCATGGAGACAGACACACACACACACACACACACACACACACACACACACACACACACACACACACACACACACACACACACCATTATTGCCTTGGGCTGCCACAACCTCTCTCTCCATCAATAGCTGTATCTCCACTTCAACAGACATTTCCCAGACTCTGTCCGGCTGTCACTAATTATCTAATGTGACATCAAGATGGAGTCAGTGTCCAAAATCGAAGAGACCTGATCAGCCAGGGCCGTTACAGACAAAATATTCTAAGGTGGCACCTTTTTAAGAAAACTCTCAATGAGTAGAAAGGATGTTACACAGCTTCGAACATTGAATTCGTTGTACTGTCGGATGAGGTTTCGCGCACAGCCTAATTCACATACACCCATGTACTGCACCTCTTTAATATCTCTCTGGAACTTGTTGTTCACGTCTTCGCTCTTGATGAGGTCTTTGCGGGCCGTCTCCAGCTCCTGCTCCACCTCGGACACGCGGGAGGACAGCGAGGACATGCGCTCCTTCATCTGAGCCAGCTCGTAGTTCTGCTTCTCCAGCAGCTCCTGCAGCTCCACCACCTGACTGGCCTCGTCCCCCGAGTCCATCGAACCGTTAGACAACCGCTGCAGCCCAAACACACACAATACACTTTCCTTTAGTGTTGTGAGATCGATCAAACCAATTAAATGAAGGATTGTTAAATAGAATTAACTAATTCAGCATAACTTCACATTATTATCAGGGTTAGCATCTTTAAATAAAACTAAAACTACAACCATGCAAAACATTTCCATTACTTGAAAAATCATCAACATTTAAACGGGAACATGAAATTAAATTATGTGATGTTATTTCCAAGACGTGCATACATTTTTGGTCAAGATCTTGTATTGACAATGCAAGAGTCCAGCACTCTATAAAGTCTCCTCCAGCACATCCCAAAGACTTTCAATGAATTTAAGGTCTGGACTCAGAGGTGCCAATTCATGTGTGAACATGATTCTTCATGCTATATATAATATATATATATATATATATATATTATCAAATGAAAAGCTACACCATCCATCAAATAGGGTTAGAAGAACTGCTGCCAAACATATAAAATGATAGAAACACAATAATCACTCAATGATTCAATCATAGACTCTTAAGCATTTGCTTATTTAAATCCAAACAGCGACTTTTTTGTTTTGCCAGGCAGTGTATTATCATAATAATAGTTTATATTATCCAAGTTCCATGATTCCATGTTTTCAACTAGTTTGTACGGCTCTTTATAAGGATTTCTGAATTCCCAGCATCCTCATTTCCGTCTAATTGCATTCTGAGTGTGTGAAGCAGAGGCTCAGCAGATCTTTCCTCTGCCATGCCTAAAATAAAGATTTCCGTCACATATTCACACGAAAACTTGACACGTCTTATGCTGCACTAAAATTAGACTTTATATACCGTGTAATTTATGGCTGCAGACTGTAAGACAGAAGGGTGATAAAATCATTTGCAGAGCACACTGAATTTACTCCGTCAAAGCTGTGAAGCCACGAGTGATTGACACGACTTCACCAGAACAGCTTCTGTGATCGCAAATAGACGAGAATGACAAGATAAAGAATAGCAGTGGTTTATTCTGGAGCGGCTGTAGGGTAATGACTCACTGACACTTTTTTCACTCTCTTTCTCTCTCTTCTTTTTTTGTTTGTATCTATTTCAGAGGGTCAGATGTGTTTGTTTAGCGTACAGGCAAAACCAATGACCTCTAGTTGGTCGAGCTGGACCCATCCATCAGTGCCAGAGGCCCTGGATATTGTCAGTACTGCTACTAAATCTATTGAGCATCATGGGAGATTAATTTGGCCAATTGAGATACACTGTCAAAGTGCCAACCTTTATCTTCTACGAGGCCACAAATTGCTGCCATCACTGTCACCATGCCAACACAATCTAATGCCGCACAACGCGGCGCCCATTGGTGACGGTGAGAGCAGGGCGACACTTCTCTCATCCTTTCATCCTGTTATCTTTTCATCAGGAGGCAAGATTCTGCTACGATCGGTTTAACGGGAGATTACATGTCATCTAGAAATACAGTTTGACAGGATGAGAGTGTGTGTTGACTGTATAGTGAAGGCTTATTGAATTTATGGTACATCTCTGTGTTCAAAAACTGATTTTCAGTAGTTTATGTACTTCTCTACTGGACTTAAAAAGAATCGTACATCAAAATAAATCACCAATTATAAACAGTCTCGTTCAAAAGATTGGGGTTGGTAAGATTTTTCTGGAAAATATCAACATTTTTAGAACATAATCTGACTGTTGAGAAAACGGAGCACTCTGAGTCAGGAGTAAGTGCCCACCTTGCCATGGACTTTCTGGGCATCAGTTCCCTCCAACAAGTCCTCTGCCCCATCCCCTGATGCCACCTTCCTCTGAATGTGGGCATTCTGCTCCCTTAAGGCCACAATCTGCAAAAGCACAATATAAAAGAGAAATAATGAAAGATATTAAGATAAGATAACAAGCAATATTGATATCAAAACGCGCTGTCCTGTGTTGTTTACCAGGACACTTTATGGCAAATAATATACCAAACAGTAATGACAAAACAGGAACATTTTATCTGACACAGACATCACTGGTACAACAAATCCTAAAATTGGATATTCATTTGATATAACAACTTTTCTGCTTTGTGCTTCCGGATGCATATTTTTGCTGTATTCGAAACATTATTTCAAATACATCGTAGCCGATGCTACACATATAATGTCACATTCTAAGTGATTACTATCATTATTTGGTAAACCAAGTCTTAAGCTTTATTTGTATAGCCTGGAAACAACAAACAAGATATCCATACTCTTTCAACAAGCAGACAAAACCATACCTTTCCTGGAGTGTATGTACGTGTATGTTTTCCAGGGTCATTTTTGTATGACGTAAATATATATTGTTGATTCTCACTAAACTGCAAGCATACAGCAAAACAGCATCATAAATCAGACTTACAGTAGACAGCTTAGAAGTGTTCGCTTCATATGGCACATCAACAGCAAGCACGGTAACTTTCCTGTCACTTTTTTTAATTGCAAAGGTACAGTTTCAAAGGCACTGAGAGCTCCACACCTCATTCTGACAGGAATTGTGGAGAGGCAGGAATTTAAGAATCGAGCGTCTCGAACTGATCATTTAACAACCAACCTTAACAATTTTGGAGGAACAACCGTATTGGATTCGCAAACCATAAATCATGTTGCTTATTTAGCTCACGGAGAAGGAATTTTCCATAAATTTATTTTCCAGGGAAGTCTTAAAGGCACAGCAGCAGCACAAAACGGCCTGTTTAATTATTAGACAGAGAGAAGGTGGGAAATGATGATGAAAAACTAAATTATGACTTTTTCTTGAACAAATAAAGTTTTATTGTATTATATGACCCCTTTAAGGCCATGTCATGTCAAGTGTTTCTCTAGAGATTTCATATGACACGTCACACTGCTGTCACATGACTAGAATTCTTAAAGGAGTAGTTCACTTTTTAAAAAACTTTTGCTGATAATTTACTCACCCCCATGTAATCCAAGATGTCCATGTCTTTCTCTCTTCAGTCGAAAAGAAATTAAGGTTTTTGATGAAAACATTCTAGGATTTTTCTCTATATAATGGACTTCATTGGGTACCAAACGGTCCAAGGTCCAAATGACAGTTTCAGTGCAGCTTCAAATGGCTTTAAACGACATGACGATGCATAAGGGTCTTATCTTGCTAAACGATCGGTCATTTCAAAAATAAATAAAAAAGTTTAAGTTTTATAAGCACAAATGCTCGCCTTGCTCTGTTCTGTGATTCACGTTCGTGACTCTCCTGTTCGAACTTGTTCATCAAAATGAACAAATCTTTTTTCGAGTCATTTCGTTCGTTGAATGAACGAAATGACTCGGAAAAAAAACTCGTTCAAAATAAACAAATCTTTTTTCGAGTCATTTCGTTCATTCAAAGATTTGTTCATTTTGATGAAAGAGTTCGAACAGGAGAGTCACGAACGTGCATCACAGAACAGAGCAAGGCGAGCATTTGTGCTTATAAAACTTAAACTTTTTTATTTATTTTTGAAATGACCGATCGTTTCGCAAGATAAGACCCTTATGCATCGTCATGTCGTTTAAAGCCATTTGAAGCTGCACTGAAACTGTCATTTGGACCTTGGAACGTTTGGTAACCAATGAAGTCCATTATATGGAGATAAATCCTAGAATTTCATCAAAAACCTTAATTTCTTTTCGACTGAAGAAAGAAAGACATGGACATCTTGGACGACATGGGGGTGAGTAAATTATCAGCAAAAGTTTTTTAAAAAGTGAACTACTCCTTTAAATTAGTGTGAGATAGAGTGTTGACATTCTGAGGTGATCTCTCAGGATTTTATCTATCAGTTATAGAAAATTTCAAATAAATAACATGGCACTTTTTTGTCGGTGTATACAACATTGAACACCACTATATCTTAGATAATAATGTAAATGATAAAATTCAGTATATCTGGACCAGCACAAAACTGCCACAGCCCAATAATGTAAAACTGCAGCGCAAACAAATATAGAAGCAGAAGTTGCTGACCATGTCAGATGGCATATGCTCCCTAATAAAATAACCTAGTATTCTTCCAGGAGCATCTTTTAAGCAGGTTATCTGACTGATGAGCACTGTCACACCAACACACACATTGTTCTCTCTACAGGCTAAAGGGCATTGGGAGATTATTCCACTCCCATGTTGAGACGCTGTGTCCACTATGCACACAGAGAAAGCGGGATAGATGGATGGATTCAAATAAGGTAGACATCCGCTTTCTTTTGTTTGGTTTATCGCCGCTCGCCACGCATTCCTTTAATGAGGCAGCAATTAAGGGGCTTCACCCTTTCGGAAAGCACAGAAAGGGAACTGTCTGCCATTTTTCAAGGTCTGAAGATCAAACAATCCCGCACCTTCTGACTCCACAAAGAGCCCGAATATTGAGTCAACTTGCAAATGAAGGTAAATGAGAAGTGGAGGCCCAATGAAAGTAAGCATGGACGCTTTGATGTTGTTCATTTGGTCTCATCAAAGAGGAGCACGTAAAAGCACGGCCGTGCCTGAAACGCTGGTTTGTTTCAAACAGAAAACAACTACTTCACAGAAACCGGATTCATCTTTGTGACGCACCTGAATGGGTTGAGTGCTCCCTCTAACACTGAGCTATTAACATGAACTTGAAATTCAGATGGTTCGGTTATACTTGTGCAGAAATGAAGCACTCTTCATAAATCTGAGATTGCATTGAGAGCATAGCTGCGATTTATGAAGGCAGAAAAAGCTGAACTAATCAAATTTCAAAATTCTCTTCAGAATAATAACATATAACAGCAATGCATCTAATCAAATCAAATGTATTTTACAAGACTAGCAGTAGTATTATCCAAAGTACGATATCGTCGCTGTCGGGTGGAAACCTTGTATCTCAAAAAAAGCTGCTTTTCAGGAAATGGAAAAAAAAACATATTTTATAAATAATTAAACACATCATTGTCAAAGCTGATATTGTGGCATTATATATGGTCAGATACTTGAACGTGTCATTAGATTATTAACATTTCACCAAAATCAAGCTCAAAGGAGTTACGAGGCTTTTGACCACGTTTTGTCTGTCATTGGAATGGACGCAAGGTTTCTGCCTGACAGCAACGATATATTTAGGGTGAATTCAGGTTGATTGGGACACTTTTTGCCATTGAGATGACTGGAAAAAAAAGTATCCCAATCAACCTGAATTCAGGTGAAGTGAATATCGCTGATTATCTCCTCCTAACAAGGCCACATATTAATGTCTGGGTAGATTAGATGGTGAGCAAACAATCAGTTCTCATAATCAACATGTTGGATGCTGGAGAATTGGGCAGGAATAAAGACCTGAGTTAAGTTAAGGCGACCGGCTCAGAGTATTTCTGAAGGTTTAGGGTTGCTCTGGATATTGCATTGGACAATGCGGGGCTTTAAAGTCAAAAAGGTTGAGACCAACTGTCATAGAGTATTGTGGATCTACACTGCATACATAGTAGGTTGTCTGGGTATTCATTAAGTATTTTCACTGTTTCAGTATTTTCCGAGCTTTTATTTTCTACAGTTCACACACTGCTAACACAGACAGAAGACATCTTAAAATAACCTTAAGTACATACACTTTGCTTTAATAAGTGACGTCTGTGCTTCTCCAAAAGCACCAGCCACTGCTGGAATCTGAATATGCCCAAACTGCCTCTGCAATTCACTATGTTCTGTGAATGTCCTTTTATAACATCAATGAACAGTTATTCAAAAGCATGAGGTTTTTGAATGACTAATACTTATACTAAATAAATATTTTCTGCGAAGCAAACTTGGGCAGCTTAGAGGCTGGATGAATTTAAAAAGCAGCCTCAATTAAAATCCTTGTGTTTTTTCATTTCCCAGAAACAGAATTCATAGCAAATCTTCCTGTCACATGGTTGATGTTGGCGAGAAGAACTGCGCTGCATCTATGTAAGTGAGAATTATCTCACCAGTCTGTTTTCTGTTGGTCTTGATTTGCGCAGTTGTTCGATTTTTTCGATGATTTATTTAAGATGTGGAGAATTTTGAAATGCATAGTTTACAATTTGTACATTCTTTAGAAATGTTTAGAATAATTGCAAAGTTGTTAAAAAGATAACAAAAAGCAGCAAGGTATATGTATTAATTTCAATTATTGAATTGTTGGAATATTTATTTACTTCATATTTTTTTTAATTAAGTAAATTAAGTCACCTCGCCAGACTCTCCCATGACCCCAAGAGAACACACAAGTGTTAATTCAGAAACTAAGAAAATGATAACACACAGCAGAACTCGCAGAGTGCTCAAGATCAGTACACATATTCTCAATATAAAAAATATCTCTTAAAGACAATTTGGCTCTTGTTGAGAAGTTTGAAGCTCGTTCATCTAGAACTGCACCATCTGGACTGACAGTACTAGAATAAACACTAAAATACACAATGTTCTGTTTGCTCTGTTGCATTTCACAGATCAGGCAAAAACAACATGGCATAGCAACAAATTAAACTTATTTGGCATGTTTATTGAGTATATTCATCTTATAGCAAGTACCTTTCTGGTGCAGATTGCAGTGTAATAATGTAATCAGAGCATTTCTGCCTCACCTCCTGATTGGCTACGGCCAACTCCTCCTCCAAGGCAGAGACCCGCTCTAGTGACACCCGCAATCTCTCTCGTACCTGAATGAAAAAAAAAAACTGTATCACTCGCTGTTCATCAAGGGGTTGAGCTCTACTCAGAACTGAAGTGAGAATGTTTTTCATATTACTGATTTATAATCGAATTTGAGGTATCAAAATTACAGAATTTAAGAAAGTAGAATTACAATGTGTATGAAATTCTAGTTTAGTTTTAATAGTATATTTAATTATTCCTATAAACATGATATCATACACACAGCATCTTTATTTTCATAAAGCTATTGTTGTAGTGCTGTATGACAAATGTACACAACAAAAAATTCTCTTATAAGTCGAAATTCTACAGAGAACAGAATGGGCCAACAAAAAGAAAAGCTGAATAAAAACACTAATCAGTCTCTCTGGTGACCTGTTTGATCTCTGGAATAATTTCAGTGGGTTCAGCCAGACTGGACGACCAGTCGTTACTAAAACTACGGTCCGATAAATCACGTGCAATTTCCTGCCATCTGTTACCAAACGCCTTATAAATGACACTGTCTGGAGAAGGCCGCAGAATGGATTACAGCTGGATGAACTGCCACACAGGGGCTTAATCCATATATAAAACACCACTGGATAAAGGGAAAGAGAGGTGGGACAGTGGGCTGTACTGTTTAATAAATGTACTTCAACATCGCTGTCAAAAAATCAGGAGAGAATCTTTACTTTGGTTACTAAAATAAATCAGTCATAGATCAGTCAACCTACGTATTATATGGGTTAACATCAACAGGTTTGTGGTACTGTATATTTGGAATGCCACATATACACTCATATTAGATTTCTATCAAATTGTAATAGGCAGTACATTAACATTTGCAATGCACAGTGGTAAAGGATAGACAGAATTGTGCTGGCTTTAATTTAGTTAATCTTTAAGAATGCTTTAAGATTAAAGATCTTATCTTTAAGATTTCAACAGGAAAAAAACCCCAGAAACCTCAGCAGGTGTTGATCTCACAGTTTACCTTCTCATCGAGTGCTTTGTGGTGCTCAAAGAGGGACTTGAGAGCTTTGAGGACCTCCACCTCACTGGAGACGCCAGAAGGAGACTGGGCCTGTCGTTTCACCACTGTCATGCGTAGGGAACGTTCATGCCTCGAAACCAAACACTCCAAATGCTCCAACAGCAGCTGTGGCACATATAAGGAGTTCATCTCATGAAGTATTCTCAATTACTATTGCATTAAACCAAATGTAAAACTGAAACTAAATATAAAACTAATTTAATACTAAGTTTGTAGCTGAAATCACCACAATTAAGTCTATAAGAAAGCCCTAAATGCTAATCTAAAAGGGAAACAAAATCTAAATCTTAAACTTTCAGAAACTATAAAGCATACTAATTCTAAAAGGAAAATCTAAATCTTAACGTAAAATTAAAATTAAATCTAAAGCTAAAGATAAAACTTAAGCTTAATCTAAAGCTAAAAATAAATTTGAATGTAGATAAAAATACAGATAAATATAAAATCAAAACTAATAAAAAAAATTAGTAAGTTATCTTAAACTGAAACTAAATGTCCTATGCTTTTTTGTCAAATCGTTAAACCCTCAAGGACATTTTTCATATGGAAAATGAATGATATAGCTTAACACACCATTTGGTCTTTTCTCATTTTACAAGGGAACCCTATTAGAAGGCTAACAACATTACACACACAAAAACCCATTACATTACTTGAAACAATAAAGCAGACACAACAAATTGAAACCCCCTGGACCCGGCACAAAGAAGATTATGTTAATGTGGTTACTCTCTAGTCTGGTACATAGCATAAAAAATCAATTCGGTCCCAAAGTCCCAAGGACACAGAGAGAGAGCGAGCGAGAACTGTCTGGCTGTGGAGTGGACATACAGAGCTATGGATGTGAAACAGAGAATGCAAAGTACAATCGAGTATGTTGTTTTGAAATGCGCTTGTTCAGGAAACCTGCTCAGAATAATGCTGAATTGCATCTAAAGCTGGATGTAGTAAATACTGAATCTAAATCTAAAGATAAACTTAAACTTAAGCCCCGTTCACACCACCAGCGACACGCAGCGACAAAGCAACATGATCCCATTAATTTCAATGGAACGCTGGCGACTTCCGGCAACACGAGCGACATTGACCGTTAGCGACAGAATGTGGGCGTGTCAAGCGACAAGCGACAAAAGTTGAGAAATTTCAACTTTATGCAATTGAGAAGTGATTTTCGCGAGCAACAACCAATAGGAAAGAAGCCTTTCAGTGGAGCTCACGCCACCGTCTTGAGTGCAGGCAAGACAGAAGAGTTTGAGGACGATTTATATGGATATAATAAAATGATGCATGGAAAAGAAACTCAGTGAGTTTATTTCATACATTTATAGTTCGAGTGGTGTAATTTTATGATGCAAGTTTAGTACTCCCACAGGTCATTTTACAGTTTCCCCTGCATTATGTTGACTATTAGGGAAAAGAAAATTGATTATTTGTCAAATTCGAATGACATTTTAGTAATTTATGACAGTATGAGTGAGTTTAATCAATGTTGTTGATTGATCAATCGTTAATCTAGTAAATTAATTTAATCCACTGAACACTGTTGTGGTAATATAAAAACACTCTCCCAACAGCATATACTGTTTATTTTGAGCCTAATTCCTAGTCAAATTAAAATGATATAGTTGTATATATCACTTGTGATGGTATTTTGTATAGATATGGCCAGACGTGCAGTCTACCAATTACATTAGAGCGACAGCACTACGAACGGCCACAACCAATTTCACAATACAGAGCCTAGCGACATACAGCGACAAAGTCGCTGGCGGTGTGAACGGGGCTTAAAGATTGCTAAAACTAAATCTAAATAAAATCTAAAAAGTGAATTTAAAATACTTTAAAAGTTAAAGTGCCCCTATTATGTTTTTTTTTTTTAAATAGTCCCTTTCATTCAATGTGTAAAGTAGCTGTCTGTGAAAGTAAACGCTCTGCAAAGTTGTAAAGTCGAAAGTGCACGATAAATAAAGTTATTGTCTCTCAAAAGAAGGAATCGACTCTGAAAACTCGTCAGGAACTCGAATCCCACTTTGTTAAGGAGAACTCCAAAACAAAATGGGGAACCTTTAAAATAGCATTATAGGGGCACTTTAAAGCTTTAACCAAAATTAAAAGCTAAAACGATTTCTAAAACTTACATTTTAGCTAAATCTCAAACTAAAAACTTAATCTATGAAGTTAATAGTCAATGCTAAAAGTTAACGCTAAAACTAAAATAATATTCAAACTAAAGCTTAAGGAAAGACACTTCATCTAAAATACAGCTTAAGTTAAAGCAAAGAAGAAAATTATAATTACTGTAATGCAAAATTATAATATTAAATGTAAACTGTTTTGGCTTAATTTTTAGCATGCTGGTGAAATCAATATTCTAGTTGATTTCCGCAAGTTTCCAAATTTCCAAGCACGGAGTTCGGCTTTTGCCAAGTGGGTACAGTAGTTGGAAATTCAGGCTTCTCTAGTTGACTGTAACACAACATTAGGGCTGCAGTAGCACATGTACCTGCCTGAGGGCTGTACTGGCAGTACTGTAGCAGTGCTGCTCTAGAGACCTATCGAGGAGCTGACCTTTCTATTTCTGCTCAGTTCCTTGCTCTCTCATTCATAACCCTCAGTCTTTCCCAGCGCCAGCTCAGCACTAAAACAACCCTATAGCCGGATAATGCAGGTTAGGTTACTCTCTCTACCTCTGTGTGAGTCTGTTTTGGTGGATCAGATTAACACTGGTGCCGTCAGTAGACAGATATTAGCTAATACATGAATCTCAACAATGATCTTAAATCTATATACGTACAGTAACATTGTGTCATTTTTCTTAAAGGGGCGCCATGTTTAAAAGTCCATCCTGTGTATTTCATCAACATGCTTAATTTTAATACTGAAATCAGTATAATTCCTCTGTTAATGCTGTACTTTTCCTTACATGACCTGTTTGACATAATTTGATATTGTATGACTATAAGTGCACCTTAGACTTTTCCCACTTTTTAACCAAAGTTTTACTAGTAAAGAAAAGTACTTTTAAAAAATGTTTGTACACTCATATGAGATATACATGTAAGTGTCCAAAAAAGGTTTAATCTTCATAAGCGTGTCGACCCCTCATGGTGGCCACCGTGTTGAGATAACTTGACCTCACTTGGTAACCCCCTATAATTAGTATCAATAGTCAGAAAAAAACACTAAAAAGTCTGGAATATTCACAAAGTTGATCTAGGCTATAATGGAAAAATAAATAAAAGCGAGTTTACAGTGAAAAAAAAACAAAATATATATATATATATATATACAGATTATTGCGTATGCCTAGTGGCCAAAATGCTATTTCTAAAATGTCGTACTGAAAAGTATGAACTTTCTGCATTATCAGCAACTAATGCTCTTTTAGTAAATGCAACAAGTATGTAAATTGGACGCAATCTGAAAAATATTAAAATATGATAATTTTCCATAATGACTGATGCATTGCAGAGTCTACAACAGTCTCTCTAGGTGAGCTTTGGGTTAAATACTAAATACACTAAGTCACATTAGCTGCTCCCTGTGTAGGATTAGAAGTTCTGTTGAAAATGAGTCTGTTTCTAATCTCACTCGACCTCTCCTCTTTTCCATTCCACTAACTCCCCTTATCTCCCTCGATCTATGCTTCCCTCTGGTTTTTGATACCTCCAATATCCTCAATTCCATAATTGACTCTTCAAACGTTTGGCTTCGGCTAAGTAACGCAAGTAATTAATTGAATTGCAGCGTGGAGTCAGGTGTGCCGGGCTGCATTAGCACAGTGACTCAAGTGAGAATGACTACTTTCTTGTGAAATGTATAGCCAGAGTGCTGGTTCTTGTCAGATGTTTTAGCAGCTTCTCTGCATTCCATGGAAATGATCGGTGACAATTTCATTGAAAATACCAGCCTTTCTGCCATCTTGACTTTCAGGGAATTATGATCTAACCGCTACAAGGATAAAGTTATCACTCAATTATCATCTCATGACATTAAATACCTCAGAAAAATTGGTGCAGACATATCAAAGTGTGAATGTTGTGAACCAAAGCTATAGAGACTGTTGTCGACTCTGCAATGAATCAGTCATTATGGAACAAAAAACATTATGAATTAGATGTGCAAGTCATTGGGTGGACATCGGTTCTATTATTGCCCTTTTTGTAAACAAGTACAACTTTCCGAGGCGGATGATGGTTGAGGAGCACAATTCTTTGAAGTGCCTGGAAGACACTGTGTGAACTCACTCTGGTGTTGTTCCTCTCGGCCTTCAGCTCTGAAATCTCCTCCTCTTTCTCCAGCAGCTGTTCTCTGCAGGCATTCAGCTCTTTCGTCAGGGCGGCGAACTCCTGCAAGACACCAAACAGACATTTGAACATCACATGAACTGAGTGAGGGGACACAGGTTTGCCTAAGGCCAATACTTCCGCAACTGCTGAGATTCTAAAGTGTGCAACTTGTGGACACTTTGCTATCCCACGAGGCAGGCTCCTAAAGGGTCACTGTCCTGTAGAGTTTATCTCCAGTTATAATCAAACACACCCGAACCATCTAGTGATGGTCTTCAGGGCTACTAGAAACTTTTTAGGCAAGTAATTTTGGGCCGGTTGGAGCTATAAACCCTGCAGGACATTGTCCCTCCCGAAGCAGGATCTGACTGCCATAAGGCAACAGGAGTTGAGGAGTCATATAAAATAGAATGGTGGAAAACTGTGAGCTTGTTAAATGTAAGTGGTATAGGTACCAATGATGTTGTTGCTCATGGATAAACTTTAGACCAAGGGCAGCCAGCCCTGCTCTTGAAGGGCTACCATCCAACAGTTTAGCTCAAACCCTAATTAAACCCATTTGAACCAGCAATCGGAGCAATGCAATGTATAACAATGCCAACATAGTGGATGTATTCATACTACACACCTTCATACCTGTAGAACACATTTCATCAGCAGTCGGGAAGTATGTTCTACAGTATCAAATTCTGTAAACACTACAAAAGAGTGGGAATTTAGACACAGACATTAACTTTTGTGGCTATGAAATTCGCAGCAACTGCCATGACTGGAGGGAAATGACAACAACATGAAACTTTTCACTTCTGGGAAAGCAAATTCCCACACAAGTGAAAGGTACAGATTCAATGTACTCATGGTAATAATCTGAATTCAGTGTCACTAAGAGGATTTCAGAAATGGCAGGAATGGGGCCAGGAATTGACTAGGGCCTGTATATGGAACAAGACGTAAGTAGTGATGAAATAGTTTTGCAAGCAAACCTGATGAACAACACGGATTGAAGTCACCCTGCAATCCCATAACCTCAACCTTGGAAACAGTTTAATAATAAAAACAATCAATCATCCCAGTGACAGGTAGAAGTAAAAAAAAAAAAAGGAAAAAAAATTCAGAGCCAAATCTGAGCCACAACTGTACCTGTTTGAATATACTATGACATTTATGGCTTGTTTCCACAGAGCGGTACGGTACAGTACAGTACAGTAGAGTACGGTATTCAATTATTAGTTTCGATTGTCAGAAGTTGTGAATTATACCAAAACAATACCACTTTTTGGTGACCCTTCCATTGGGGTACCTAGCACAGTAGTCTGGTAGCTAAAGGGTGGAGCTAGACTCACAGCAGAATGTTGATTGGTCGTCACTTGAGCGTTCTACAAGTGGAATCACAACAAAAGAGGCGTCATTTTTTAATGTTTACACCTGTCCTACAGGACTACAGATGAAAACTATCCCTTGGCTAATTCTGGCATGTTACAGGTGTTGTTAATATGCACTGTCCTGGCAAATAAATAAATAAATAAATAAATAAAATCATTGTTGTTTACTGTGTCACTTTCTTCTTTTTACGAGAATGACGTCAATCCCTTCTTTCCGGCATACACCACGCCCATCAAGTAAGGGCACTGTTGGCGGTGGAAACGCAGACAGTATCAGGGTTTACCATCCCAAATCATACTGTACCGCTCAGTGGAAACAAGCCATAAGTGACAACAAATTTTACTGTAAAAGTTCCTTTCATCATCCATCTCTCAACTATGACAGAGTGGGCTAAAAATGTGCCACATTTCTAATCTAATGGGCATCACTATTTTCATGATGGATAGGGGTATAGCCAGTATAAAATTAATTTTTGGACTACTATCTCTATGATGAGTCTGTCTGGCGTTTGACTGATGGCAAGGATTAGAGGTCTTATTTAAACAGGCAAGAGTTGAAATCTTTATAGCGGACACCTCGATTGATAAACATGAACTTGGTAGACAATGACAACCCTGCCGCCCAACCACCAGACAGGAGTGATTGGGATCATGCAAAGGTAGCTGTCTAGGAAAATAACTCACTGTGGTATTGATCTAAGCCTGTCCTCTGTTGCAAGGCTTCTCTGATTTTAGAGAGATAATCAAACAGGACTCAATCCAGCTGGACATCAAAGTAGAAGTCTTGTGTTAGTCGGTGAGGCGTTGCATTAATTGTGAACTCATTGTATGAGGCTGTCTTCCATTATGTATCTTAACGCAACCACCATCTCTTGCTGTGATGTATTGATTGCAGGTATTATGTGGTGTTATAAAAGACAAAATGTGTGTGAGCAAAAAAGTATCCAGGCTTGATGTTGTAGCTTTGCCTCAAGTAAATCCTGTTTGAAATCTTCAAAGAATAAATAAACTGGGATCTAACAGATTGCATCTTGGGATGCTTTAAGATTCATTGCTGTGAACATACACCAGTGAACCCATGCAGACAAACACAGACTAACAACAAACCAGCTCTACATGTGCTAGAATTCCAATCAGTTATGATTAAAACTCCCCTCTAGGAGCGCTGCCTCTGAAACAAACCTCCCTGAAGTGTTTTCTGAAGTCAAAGGTCACTGATCCAAGATCAAACCAAATTCACAGAGCAGGGATGCAATGCTGCCCTTAGGTGGTAAATGTGGGGTGGGTAAAGCATTGGATCTACATCTGTCAAACTCATTAGCGTGCGAACGGTCCCACCAGTGTGTAAAAGGAGAATACATATTTTCTCATCTCAAGTTTATAAAATATATCTCATTACTGGACAATCTACCATGTTACTGGTGTTGTGTAAAAACTGAAATCAAGACTAAATATGGGATTTTCACACTTAACCAATAATTAAGGATAATTTTTAATCCTTAGACAACAAAGTCCAGGATTATCTTGTTTCACACTGTTTACATTTTACACCGAAAAACAGAAACCAAGATCTCAACTGTTTCCCCTAGACATGAGTTTAAATAGAGTAATCAGACTTTTTTTATTTAGTCTCCTGTTTTTCAAAAAAAAAAAAAATCCTGAGTAAAGGATCTCAGTAATTTAGTTTCAGAGAGCTCCTTGCAATCTCAAACTGCACTCTGAAGTCTGAGATTTCAATAAGATTCCAAAATATCTAAAATTCTTTAAATAATTCTTTCAAAATACAAAAACGTATCAAAGCTTGTTATTTTTGCACATTCTTATTGGCGTCTATTATTATCTCTCCAAACAATTTTAAACATACGTGACAAAGTTGATAGTTAAACGAAACATACATAATTCAGAACTCTTGTACTAAGATGAAATCTGATGAAATAGTACCAAACACACATGATCATTTTCTGCCTAAAAAGCTATGAACAACAGCTATGCTAATTCTTCTCCTTTGCTTCATTGTTTCTACCTAGGAATGCCAATCGCTGAGTAACTACAGATTGCGCCAGCTCTAGTTTGGATCCAGCCTTTGCAATGACATTACTTTAGTACAATACTCTCTGGCTGATAACAGAATACTACCTAAATTATAACATTGAAACAACCATTTTCTGTAAAGCTGCTTTTACAACGATATGTATTGCGAAAAGCGCTATACAAATAAGCCTGAATTGAATTAAAAAGCAACTTCTGAGATTGGATACAGAGCATTTCCTCTAGAAAGCAACAATAATCACAGCCAATAAGGACATACTTTAATACACAGCTATATAATTTGATTTGGGACAAATGAGATTTCGCTGTGGATGACAAGCTAAAAACAGAAACCAAGTAATTGTCTTACTGTGTGATCACAGCTGGTTATAACAAAAAGTCAGGTTACCATGGAGCAGATTAAGTTTTGCATCGTGCCTTGGTTTATCATGACAGTTTACTTGTTTGGCTGAAGACAATAAAATGTCATAATTAATCCTCATAGAGTGTAATGAGAAGAAACCTGGAAGTATTCAACCAGTCTGAGGACTTTGAATTCAGAATATCTCATGAAAAGCAACTTCCTTCCACACCATAGTTATCCCATACATAGACGGCGCCAGGGCCCAGAGGGCCGCTGCTGGCAGATGCCCATAATGGGCATGTTGACGACACGACTGTCAAGCAGAATTCATTCGGTTCAGTTTGGCACACACGTCACTGTGGATGAGTTAGCAAAGCGCTAATTAAAAGGTGTTGATTAGAGAGGTGGTGGTGCAGAGGTGTTAGTCTAAGGGGAGAGACAGGCATAATTACAACATGTTCTACACCGCTTTAAACAACGATGAGAGAGAAAAAATGGATAAACATGTAAAAATGTTCGAGGCAGGGTGTGAATGTTAATTTAAACCCTGTTTTAAAGAGGTACGTTTTACATTTATCAATGTAATGTAAGCAGAGCTATAAAGGTTAACTTATTACCTCCTGGGGTTTTACCATGGCAAAGTGGTGAATACTAACAGTCTTTTAGTTAGGCTTTGCTTTACAGGTGAGCTGGAAACTAATAATGTCACCATTTATTAACACTCATGTCATTTGAAACCCATTACTTTTTATTCCCAATCCTGTATAACTTTCTTTTTTCTATAGACCTTATGTAGCCACACCCCTTTTCAGCGCTGAGCTCGTTGTTATTTGACTTCCGGTCTGTATTTTCACAGCGATCTCGCGTAGTTTTGAATGAACGGCTCGTTTAAAAAAAATCCCAAGGTCCATTTGTTAAGACATATGCTTTACAATGCTTATGATAAACATTACAATGCTCATGATAACTTTCGTTAACTCTACAATAAGTAAATCAACTTCACCAGCTACTTACTCCTGGACAGCGATGCCATAGAAATATACAGAGCGAACGCAAAAACGGAAGTTCAAAGACAATATTCTAAAGATGGCTGCGCCCTCGTTTCTCTTAGCATAAGGTCTATAGAACACAAAACGTGACATTTTGGACAATGTTCACACCACAAAAGCAAGTGGTGACTGGGAGCTGTCAAGCTCTAAAAAAGAAAAACACCATAAAAGTGGTCCATATAACTCATGCTCTCTATTACAGGTCTTTGTAGAACAGATTGTTGTACAACAGATTTGATTAAGAAAATGACTGAACTTTAAACTATTATCCACTGAAAATCTTCCACTCCGTCATACAGTAGGTCTCAAATGTCATTTGCATGTATTCAAATTTGTTGTGTAAAGACATTGATAATACAAAGCGACATTTGACCTCATTAGACTGATTCTATGCAGAAGTGTCAATGAGATATGAGATCTATGGCAGAAGCAAATTAAATTTTAGATTGTTCCTATAACACAAAACCATTATATATCTTTAGAATTGATATATATGTCGAATGGACTACATTTATGATAGTTTTATTCTATTTTTGGATCTTGACAGTCCCTGCTCACTGAAAGAATTGTTGTAAGGAAAGGAGCGTGCATATTCTTCAATATTTATTTTTGTATTTCCCAGAAGGAAGAAAATCATATAGGATTTGAACAACAGGATGGTGAACTATTCATTTAACTCCATTTTATGTAATCAAAAAAGGCACCAAAACCATGTAGGTAAGCAATCTCACACTGACAGCACCCTCAGAGTAAAGTCTGAATGGCAAAGACCACCGTATTTGAAAGGCAAATGCAAGAACTACATTGTGGAAATAGACCAAACCTGGTCTTCCCCAAGGAAATAGCACTTTTAGTATGAGACGTTTGGGTTTGACAAAGCCTACAAAGAATTTTTCTCGAAGAATGCCAACCAGCCGGTGTTGAAAGCCCTGGCACATCTCATTCATTCTATTTGGATCTATCTCTTTTTCAGCTGGATAAGAGGCACTCATGGGAGCGACGGGCCGTTTAATGCATGGAATGGATAAAAGACTGGGTAGGACATGCACCTTACAAACTCAGAGAGAGTTTTTAAGACTTTAAATCAAACAGCCTATGTAATGATAACCTTCAAATGCACCTGCAGCTCTTGAGAAGCGTTGGCAGGATAGAGCATTCCCATTGTGCCGCACAATAACTAAAGATATACAATAAAAACTGCAGAGAAGTGAGGAGCCATGCTTCATCATAAACAAATCAAAAACTATAGAGGCAGACAGAAATTTGAACAGCTACATGGGTGATATACAACCACAGACCCATTAAACTCTAGATTGAGGATGTGTACTGCATTTGATGAATCTTTAATGGAGGCTGTAAAGCTTTATTTACAGAATGTCCCATGGGGTACATGCAATCTCACAGATGTATCGTTTGGCGAACAGAGTTCCTGCCTTCGTCTGCGTTGCACGCCAGGCTATCGGCTATAGACAGTAACAGCAGAATTCTCAAATTTATGATACAGTTGTTTAATGAAACCAGTTTATACATGCATGCAGAATTGTCACTATTCGATACCAATATCCGTAATATTTCACCCTTCTCGATAGTAATTCCGATATGTCTCATCTGCTTCCACTCCTAACACTCCAATGTATCTGTAATGGTATAATTGTTATTCGAATTGCATACACGTTTGGAGCAGGCCAGGTCAGTAAAGCATCTAACCAGAGTTAACCAATGACATTACACATGGGAAAAGACCTATATAACCATCAGCACTCAGCAAGACTCATTCCCTTCCTTTAAATATTTAGCAAGGTCACATACGAATCTACCAGCATCTCTTCAAGAAGCAAACCAAGCAGCATTTTTTTTTTCAGAAGGTTGTTTACAGAAACAGGTCAAAGTCAGCCTCTATATGAGGGTACAGACATGGAAATGTGTTTAATGTTTCAAAATAATGGCTCAAACTGTTAATTAATAATAAAGGTGGCAGAAACTATATTCTTTTTTAAGGGGATGATCTGCATTCAATAGTTTATAATTGAATTTAACATAATGCTATGAGAGGGCAAGTCAACTTTGAATAAACACTCTAATCGTCTATTTTTAATTGCCTGAAAAATCTAACGCAAAGCGTTTGATTCCCCTCAATCCAAGGCAATCTGTAACATGGGCTCCCCTGTAGACCTGGTCCCCTGACAGCGTGCGCACGTCCTGTATTAACCATCTCTCCCTCAGCAGGAGGACGGCAGCTTGAAGTTAAACCTGTATAAATCATCAGCAGCCCACAGACGCGTCACAGACCCACTCCAGCGCTGTCCCCTGACTCGTGTGTCCGTATGAACCCAGGGTCTGTGCGATGGGGTGACCCCTGGGCTTGATTTACTCTGACCTTTGGTTGCAGAACTCAAAGGGGTCGACACTCGGATGTAGAGCCGCCCATAAATCTGCAGAGGGGGTAATTACCGCCGAGGGATTTAGTGCATCATAGTTGGCTGCTAATTTTGTCCTCCTCATGACAGTCATTAATAAGCACAGGACCAGTGTAACAGTGTAACAGTGCAAAGATGCTATTCTGGTTGATCCACAGTTAAAACTAAATCAAGAATAAGTACCACGTTAAAGGAACGATATTAACGCCTGCTGATGCAATAGTTTGCAAGCCCCATTATTAATATTACAATATAACCCTTAAATATTAAACTTAAGCAGATGACGAATCCTTTATCGTTTGTGACGGACATAAATGATATCTCAAATGATGCGGCTTGTTGAGGAGAGGTGCGATCGGACTAACAATTGGCAACTGTTGGATGATAAAACTGGCGAAAAATATTTCACAGACTAGCAATGAATTTTAGAAACCACCCAGAAGACCCTAAAAACCACAAATCATGAGAGGAGAGGAGACCTTAGTCCTTTCCAATGCAAAACAAAGGTCAGATATTTGCAATGACCTTTATATTCCCCTGTGAAACATGTGGCAGGTTCTGCAAGTGTTTTAATGGGTAAATCAGCAAATCACTGACTATAAACATATGCTGAATTTATTTTTCAAGAAACCATTCTTTGAATTGCAGGGCACTAAAGCTGAGGGACGAATGAGAACACAGGCCCACCCTTGTGTAATGAGTGTCACACATTCTCAATTTAAAACCAATCTAGTGGAGCAGTCAGGCAGCAGAACACACGAACACACACACACACACACATTCTGCAAATGTCAGCCCATGAATCACCCATTAACCAGCTGTGAATACCAGCAATGGACAAGATGAATGTAGTCTGAAGTTGCTGACTTTTAAGGAGAACCCATCTGATCAAGCTTCTTCTACAAAACCTTTATACAAGTGTCCTCTTTACCTTTGAATATTTCAACTTTTTCACTCACTTTTTCAATACTTTGTTTTGTGCAAAATTCCTTTTTTAATCTATTTCTACAATGGCAATGTGTTATAGTAATGCACACACACATAAACATAGACATACATGATGCCGGTACTGGAATAATTTACTTTTTAAAATATATAGAAGTATATAACTGTTATTGTTAACAGTAATATTGTAAATTGTAATATTATATCATCACCACAAATGACACAGTATAGCAATACACTATGATATACAGTATACAGCAGATTTTACACACACATGTATGTATATATATATATATATATATATATATATATATATGAAGAGTTCAGATGGAAAAGCCTCTAAGTGCCATCTGAAATGTTCTTCTAGAATGATCATTTTTATCAAGCTCGTATATTTAAGTTCATTAATTTCAATTAAATGTCAATGAAAATGACCTATAAATCGTCATTTAAGTGAAATTACTGAACTTAAAGCTTGATAAAAAATTATCATTGTAGAAGAAAATTTCAGATGGCACTTAGAGGCTTTTCCATCTGAACTCTTCATATATATATATATATATATATATATATATATATATATAACAGTATTCTTAGGCATCATAGGCACATTGAGAAATATTTTTGAAAGCTTATTAGAATATCATGTAGCAGCATGTTAACGTCAAGCTCTAATGAACAATTGCGATTCACGTCCCCAGTGCGTTTCATGTAAGGAGCACTATTTGAGTAGTACATAAAGTTGCCGACTATGTAGAGAGTTCCAAATCAGGTTCCATATAGAACGCTCTCTTAGAAGGCAGTTTATGTAGGCAGTACACAGAGCTTATGACCTCCCGACATATGTATCTGCTATTAAAGTCAGCCTGCCTTTGAAAGTGGACAGAACCGGAAACCAATAACTGTCAGATCAGATAACCACAGTGAACGTCTCTGTATAAGGCAGATAAAACAAAAGGGCTAAACTACCCATAAATCACCTCTACAAGCAGGCGTAAGAAGCCGTCGTGATTGGTTTAAGAATCTTCACTTGTGAGATCATTCAAAAATGAGCTAATCAGAGACTGAGGCCTGATAGGCGACGTAATTTAGGTGATAAAGCATGCGAGCAGATATACGTGCGTAAATCTTCCCTGCTTGCTCTATTGCACAATGTTGAGCAGATATAAAGCAGGGTAGAACAGAATCTTAATTCCTAGCCACACAACTAGGACAACTACTTTTCCTTATAAACCACCTTCCTCGTTAGAACGGCAATCAACAAAGCATGATCTGATAATGTATCAAAGTATTGGATGCATTTGGACTTGTATTTCCTATGAATTGGTTCAGAAGAACATGGCATTAAATTAAAGAAGAAAGAAAATTAAATCATTGTGAACGTGTTTCCACATAGCTTTCATCCATGGCATAAGCTGTCCAGTTAGCTAACTTCATGTTGTTATTGTTAACTAAACTATTGTTAACTGTTTTGACATTTTTTACAGTACGAAAATAACTAAAACTGAAAAAATAAAGCTAAATAGAAATGTAAAATAATAAAATTGACAAAAGCACATAAAATGACTAAAACTACTTTAACCACTAAACTGCGCTGAAAACTAACTAAACCACTAAAGTGGGTGGTATCAGCTCTTTTGGGATTGAACCTCCAACTGTGGTAACCATCCATATACATAACCATTAAGCCGCATCACCCCACATATTCATAATTCTATATGTACATCCCCAGCAATCCATTCTGTCAACTGACTTACTTTAGAAAGACAACGTGCTAAACATTACTTTTATCTTTCTCTTTTTTTGGAGAGGCAATTCTCTCTTTTGGATGAGAGGAGCAGCGGGTGCAACGATGGTCATTTGCACTCGGGTGACCTTTGCCCTCACTTTATTCAGTCTCTCAGTCAGTCTCTGCGGAGGCCCGTCTATGCAATCAGTCCATTTCATTGGGTTCTTGATGCTGGGCCACACTGATACCTTTTCTTATTACACTCTACTTTAGAACAAAGGACTCAATTGAAAAATGAGACAGAGAAAGTGTTTTGAAAAAAGGACGAACGTCTCGTACCAGGCGCAGATGGGTCTCCCCCTGAGCTAAGTTGAAAAATGCTGCCCAATTGATTTTACACAGTTGCACTCCAGGAAGCCAAAGGGTTAGCTTTCAAAGAAACAACTTGAAATGTAAAATTGTTGTGGATAAATTAGTGAACCTGCTGAAAAAAGGTAAAGTGCATCTACTGCAAACGGTGGGTCATTTATGAATTGCCTGCAATTACAGCACCCTCATCCCCCAGCTTAGGCACTAGTAACTGATTTCAGGGTGGTAGTAAGTAAAACAGACCAGCTGAGTAACATCCCAAGTTATTTAAATTGTGCTCTGACACAAGAAGAAATGCATTGCATTACCATCTGCTCAGATCACTCTACAAAATTAAGCATGGAATTCGAAGACTGTCCCAACATTGCATAAACTACATGTTTAATGTATCACGGCCTCAGGGAATGTTCCGAATCGACAAGTTTTATACGAGACATCTGTGAAAAAATACTGGTCCAAGTCAAAAGAGCCTCAAAAAAGTCAGGTCTCCAGATATAACTGGAGAAAAAAATATGACTTGAAGCTACACTCATGCCTTGTCAATCAACAGCTTATCAATGGGTCATCAATCAACCAAACTTTTATACTTAAGGATAGGGTTTTATTCAAATCAAGTAATAGTGAGAGTTACATTAGAAACCACCATTAAATATTCACAAATCAAGTCCAAGTTTACCAAGATAAAACGTTTGACTTTTGAGTCTCCAATGTCCACAAACTTCACACACCCGCGTTTATTAAATCGTCAAGGCTTCTGATGATATTAACAATGTTGTTTAATCCGTGGATTTGACATCCACTCCGATCCACATTTCTTGTCGTAGTTAACGGCCTCTCGTCGCGCTCTGAGCTTATCTGCTTTGCCCAGCTTGTTCTCCCATAGTCTGTGACTGGCACTCGGTCGGCCCGTGTCATGAGAGTCTAACATAAATTGAAGGCGTTCTAAGGCAATAAAGTGTGGCAGCCGTTGTGACACACTGGGAAGTTCCCTGTGGATAACGGCCGGCCACTCACACGAGGCGAGACTGTCCATAAATAAAAGTTGCCGGTGTCCTGCCAGACTGCACCAAGCCAATAAAGTTTGAAAGGTCAGTAAAGACTCATTCTTGCCACCTTGAGTTATGCCCACTATTAGGCAAAGTGGTGCAATGCTAAATCAGATTTGTTCACCGATTGACAGATACACACTGGCAGTGGCACACTTTCAAACAGCCAGACAGAAACACACACACACAAACACACACTCAAAAAGGTAAGAGGCAGGAGTGCTGGGGCCCGAAGCAAGTGTTCACTTTGCATTAGCGTGACATCTGTTGCTGTGAATCTCTGGCATTTTCTTAAAGGTCTTCCAGCATAGGGGATGATCTGTTAAGGTTTTTGTGCCTGAAAAAACGCAGTAAAACATCTTGGGCGGATTCTATTTGAAAGTGAGCATCACTGTGTTCTACAGAGCAGAAAACTTGAAGTGGGCATCTGAAGGGCATTACTGAATATACTGGACAGCCATACATCACTCTTACTTTATTTTAAACAGAATATTCATTTTATAAGCACACAAAGGGATAGTTCACCCAAAATGAACATCGTGTCATCATTTACTCACCCTCCTGTTTTTACAAACCAATAAGACTTGATATTATCTTCGAAACACAAATGAAGATTTTTGTGAAGAAACCTGAGAGATTTATGCCCCTCCATTCAAAGTCCACACCCCCAAAACTTTAAGGTTTCATAAAGACATTGTAAAATAAATCCACATAAATAGAGTGGTTTTATCCTCTGAATTAATCTTCTGAAGAGACATGAATGCTTTACAAGATAAACATAATTATTACTTTAGGCTTTTATTCACATATAAACATTGATAAACACGTACATACAGTCAATCAAACATGGTAAACAGAAGCTTAACCATACATTACTTGCTTGACATGAGAGAACAAATCTCATTGGTTTTTACACGTCAAGCAAGGACGTTTGAGCTTTTTTGTGGAATGGACTTTCAGTGGAGGGACAGGTAAACAAAAATGAACAAAAGTCTTATGGCATAGAGTGATTTGAGGGTGAGTAAACGAAATTCATTTTCATTTTTGGGTGAACTATTCCTTCAAATTGTGTGCAATATACCATTTCTTCATGTTTGGTAAAAACAGACAAATACTGTGAACACACGCATTGAAATAAAGTAATATTTAACTGTTTATAATTATACTGCACATTCTGTTGTAATTCTTTACGCCCATCTGTGGTGAAAGCTAAATCTGTGGATCAGCACATGTTCAATGGAGAAGAAATTGATGATCTCATACGACAAATGCCAAGCCACTTTCTCACAAACTCGCAAACTCACGACGTGCTTCAAGCCCAACAGGATCTCTGCAGGATTCAACATCACAGCGGCACGGATGGCTCCATTTAGGAGTACATTAAACCACTAATACACCAGTTATTTTTATGTTTTTGATTCCACCGGGCTATCATTTTCAAAAGACATGAGTTGCTTTGTAGGAGTGTTTTTCTGACAGCAGATATCAGCGAAGGTTCAGAATTGGGAGGGTTTATTCCCTTCTGCACCACGAGGAATGTCTCAAGAGGTTTGGGAGGTATTGTTTTCCTACTGGGAATCCAGTTAGACCCTCTTTGCTCCTCCAGATTTAGATTTCTCCTGCAGTTTTCTGCACATCTCATCACAACTCACTTTCTCACCTCACTGCTCCTTTGAAACTTCACATTTTCACTCTGTTCTAACTTAACTTTTTTTTCTACTTCTGTCTAGAGCATATTTCCACTTTTCCCTCCACAAAAAAAACAACAACATAAGCTTAGTCCATGTGATTTGAGTACAATAAACAAAGTCTTCTGAAGTCATGCGATAGGGAAAAATCAATAGGAAAAATCTTAACCTTGGCTAAAGCATTCAGATTCTGCAGGAATACATTTTTTGTTCCATGCAAAAATAACAGCATGAGTTCATTTTGGGGTGAACTATATATCGAAATATGATGCGGGTCCAAACCTCTGTCACGGTTGGCTAGCTATAGGGAGAGTTCACTAAAATATGGATTTATTGTGTCTGCTGTACTACAGGAGAATGCTGGGAAAAAGTAATGCAGAGACAACTGGGCATGAGTTTTACATTTTTCCGTTCTCTATTTCTACATGTATTACAAAAATGGTCTTGAGTAATGCATACAGTCTAGAATGAAGCAGCCTCCATTTAAGTTTGCTTTAGGAAGATAGGGCCTGTTCACAAAAATAACAAATATTCTCTAATAATATTCAGCAAAAATCAGCATTTTTAATTGAAACTATGGATACAAATGATATCAGTGATGATATAAGCTTGAGCCAAAATGGCAATTTTTACTATTATTTTATTGGTCTGATTCGGACAATACTGTGTACTCTATTTTTCTATTCCTTTTTCTATAACTAAAATAATGCATTTACACTGGGCTCAAACTTAAGTTTCCAAGGTTTGGGGTCAGCAATTTTTAATTTTTTTAAAGAAATTAATACTTTTATTCTGCAAGGATGCATTAAATTGATAAAAAGTGACAGTAAAGGCATTTATAATGTTACAATGTTGTTCTTTTGAACTTTCTATTCATCAAAGAATCCTGAAATGGATCATGGTTTCCACAAAATATTAAGCAGCACAAATGTTTTCAACACTGATGATAGTGAAAAATGTTTCCTGAGCGTCAAACCAGCATATTATACTGATTACTGAAGGATCATGTGACACTTAAGACTGGAGTAATGAGGCTGAAAATTCAGCTTCGCATCACAGGAATAAATCATTTGAAATATATATATATACATATTAAAGCAGCTATTTCAAAGTGCAATATTATTTAACATTATTCAAGTTTTTACAGTATTCCTTATTAAACAAATGCTGTGTGACTGAGCAAAAGATAAAAGCTAAAAAAATCGTGCCAACCCCAAACGTTTGAACGATAGTGTAAGTAGCTTGTAGTGCAACTAACTATAGGTTTCCAGAAGGGTAGCTTGACTGTGGTTTAGTTAGTTTCAAAGCAGTTTCCCAATCCTGATTGATATGCATGCACAGACATTCTATCCCCAGTCTAAAGCTGTCAGAGAAGTGCTGTGGTTTGAGCTCTGAGATTTCTCTGTGTTTGAGAGGATTACCCTCCTGCAGACGCTCTGCAGGCCAGAAAAACATAATCATATTCTTCTGTGAGACGCTCAGACTGCACGCCGCATCTCAGGTATACAAACACTCACAAACAAAACTACCCACACATCGGCGCCAGGAAGTCTTCATCTATTAAACAGCTGAAGAAAAACAACAGGTCCCACTATATACAAAGTGGCTTTAAGTACTATGTACTTACATCAAAAAATAACTACAAAGTACTTATTGTGTTCAGGTTGTATTGTAAAACACCTTTGCTACTATTGAGGTGTGATACGGGTAAGGTTAGGGTCAGGTGTGGTGGTATGGGTCGGTTTAAGGGTGGGTTAAGGTGTCAGGGAAGGGTGTAATTACAAATGTAATTACATACATGTTTTTATATACTTATATTTTGAAAATACCTGCGTGTAATTACAGCTGTAATTAATGTATGTACACAGTAAGTTTATTGTATCAAATTATTCATTTCAATGTAAGTGGTACCTATAGCCACTTAATATAAAGTGGGACCTCTCATTCTGTCCCATCAATCTCAGGTTTCTAGAGTCGGTCCCGTAGGCCGGCGTTATCTTTTCAGCAACTCCTGGCTTTGAGGAATACAGCATGAATGTTTCATTGAGGGAATCACACAATTCAGATTGATGATTCTGTCAGACAAAAGGGCAGAAGGGCTGTAAAACATCCCAAAATTACACATCAAACATTCACCCTCTAGACTTGGCTTTCTCTCTCAGGATGCGTTCGATCCCTTTGCCTTAAATGCACGGTAGCAAAAAAAACCCGTTGAACTTTTAGCGGTCCCGAGTGCATAGGGAGCAAAATCCCGCAATGTTTTTTTTAATGAAGACAGAGGTTCACGTGAAGGTGAAGCGTCAGGTTAAAAGGATGTGACAAGTCACACAATAAAAAAAAATGTTAGAAGGTCAACAGAAAGTCGATGGCACATCTAACTAAAAGTGTTTCTCTGACTATGAACTTCTACATATACTGTATCTGCTTGGAAGTGTATGATCAGATCAATAAAAAAATCTTCCTTTTCCCATTTGTGCTATATTAGGAAGCCCTACACATCTAGGAAGCACTGAATTCATAATGCTTCTGAGAAGCTTTAATATTACACTGCTGTAATTATAACTAGAGTAAAAGGTCACTGCAAGTTACCTTACCCTATACAGTGAAATGTTGTAAATGTCTAACATCACATTATATGCTATTTTACAAATTTATTTGACAGTTATCAAAGTTTTTGCAAGTAAAAACTATAAATAGCCATACAATTTACAGTGAAAACCTGAAGTCCCTGCATTACACATCCACGTGATATATTTTATATATTTTTATCTTTTTGTTATGTTAATGTACATTAGGGTGCTTTGTGTTACATTGTGTTCATTGCGTTATGTGTGTTACCCCGATGGTGTTTTGTCTTTGTGTGTTTGACCCTGTGCACTGTCTACACGAGCACTGACCATGTTTTATAGACAGTCACTTACAATGAACTCTGCTTTCTTTTGAGCCACCAGTATTTTTATGGTGGTTTTCTGTACATTTTAAGATAAAAAGCAGATTTTGCTATTTGGTATATTAACATTGTATCACTTTATGAAATATACGCTTATAAATGGTAAAATATACAGGCACCATTACGCCGTCACAGCTGCCAGTTTTTTTTGTTTGTTTTTTACTGTAAATGTATTATGTTTTTACAATGTAATGTTTTTAATATTGATCAGATCCCCTATTGATCAAGAGTTATTACTGAGATTAATTTCTGTCCAGAGGCTAATTAACAAATTCTCATTGATTTCACAAATTGTAATTACTTCATAATACACTATGCTAAGGTTTTTAGCTCATAATGAATCTTTTCAGTTCATTTGTAACAAAACATAAAAAGGAATATATTTCTTAGCGTTTGCCACATTGAAGAGTCTAGGTTGAATTCAGTTATTTGAGCATATACAGTACTTCATATGTGCCATCTTGGCCGTGTAAGAAGAGACAGAGGCGGTCAAGGGGATTAAAATGGCTGTCACATTTGAAGAAATGTTGTCACAATCATTTGAAGTCACATTAATCAGACGGATCTCTGTCACTGGCTCTGATCTTGTCATTGTTACCCCTGCCTACGCAGACACAGAACCGCCTGAAAGGCTACAGCAGCCTTAACACTTGGCTTTTGTAATAAAAGTGTTGATTGATGTTATAGCAAAGAGCTTCTATTAACAAATTCAAGACACGGCCAAAGTGTGAGTAAAACACCAGAAACTCAAACTCCATTGGCATCCAATTTCAGATGTAACAAATAATTATTTTTGTAATATATTTTTTAAAAATGCAATTTATTCCTGTGATGCAAAGCTGAATTTTCAGCATCATTACTCCAGTTTTCAGTGTCACATGATCCTTCAGAAATCAGTATAATATGCTGATTTGCTGCTCAGGGAATTTTTTATTATTATTATAAATGTTGAAAACAGCTGTGCTGCTAAACATTTTTGTGGAAATATTGATACTTTTTTCAGGATTCTTTGATAAATAGAAAGTTCAATGAACAGCATTTATCTGAAATAGAAATATTTTGTAACATTATAAATCTCTTTACTGTCACTTTTGATAAATTTAATATATCCTTGCAGAACAAAAAATCTTATTGACTCCAAATGGTAGAGTATACCTTAGAAGTGGTGTCTGAGACAAAATGTTAATCAGCTGGATAATAATATTACATAAGAATTTTAAATTGTAATATCACAAAAATGAACAGTTCATTCAGGCTGACTCAATGACAACAATTTATTAACAGAGCTCTAACATTTCCTAAATATGGTGGTAAAAACAAACATGTATATATATATATATATATATATATATATATATATATATATATATATATATATATCGGGTTTTTTTCATATATTTTTTTTCGTATTTCAGCTTCTACACACAATGCATTGATGAAAACCAAAGAGAGAGAATTATTGAAACTATACTGAAATTATAAGGAGGACCACATTGCTGTCTGCAAAAACTGAACCGTTAATATATTTACCCTAATTTACAAATGTATTCTGTTTATCTTGTAAGATTTATTCTAGTCATTCATCCTACGTCATTTAGCTACACCACGGAAACTGCATCACCTCGGAAACCCATATTCAAATATTCCATATGTTTTGCTGCCATAGTAACACTTTTCCACTGTCGTGATCAACAGTTGTACATTGTTGATATTGTGAACATTACAGGAGAAGTACACTGATCCCTTTTACAGTACATAAAACATTTTCTACTGTTCTTAAAACGTAACCTGGCACAGTTAATGTCACTGACTTTACTAACTCTTCATTTCAAGTCAAATCAAAACTTTCTGCTTTTTCTTCAAGTGAAGCTCTAGGCACTATGTGAAAAAAAATACATTTAGTTCATTTTCTGTTAGTCTTTAGTAAGTGGAGAAGGTAAACAACATGCAAAACAGCTCCTTAACTGCAAGTAACTGTGACACAACAGCATGCAACAACCTCTGCCCTACAGTAACATACACTCATTATATGCCGTTAAGCTAATTATTTAGATCCCAGCATCACATTTGGTGGTTTCCATGGAAACTGCTTTTTTTATAGCCACCCATATGTTGTGCCTCTTTTTTGTTGAAGCATCTTCAAAGTAGGTGCAGATACATGTTGAGGTCTGGAGAATAGAAGGTAGATTAATTACCAGAGATGAAAGCACTAATGACAGAGAGTCAAACGAAGCTGACTGATACAGACAGACTGTGACTCTCATACTTAAAATGGAGAACATGCATTGCACAATAAACACCACCAAAGTCAAAGGGAACACTGACAATGCTAAAGTGATTTAGATACGGGGCCTGGTATACCCCATAATGGATATAATGTATTGTGGCTCATGAGACATAACGTCAGAAATATGAAATCCACCTTAAACATCTACACATCTTTCTAATAAGTGCACTATGCTTTCTTAAACGGAATCATACTTATAATAAATCATAAGGTACAGTACTTCAAAACAACCTATTAGTAACTTATTCTACTTAAACATGGTAGAAAAGCAATAATGCATCACATCATCTTCTGCAATAACTTGTCTTACTAAATTCATAAAAGAGACAAAATAATAAAACCTAAAATAAAACTGAAAGATTAAGGCACTGGTACCTCATACTGGCTAAAATGTAATGTGGCCCAAGAGTGGCCCCAGAGGCATAAATAAACAAGCTGTGTAAACTGCTATTGTTAAATAAAATAATTAAACAAGCTCATAAGAAATATACCTAAAACATTACTACATATCTTTCTTATAAGCGAAAGCCATCAGAGGCAGACGGTTGGTGATAACTCAGGTCACTAGGAAGCCGGGAAGTTGCTAGTGTGTCTCGCAAACCGAAGCTCTCTAAGCTCTCTTTTCGAATTTAGTGATTCAGTCAGGAATAGTATTTTAGCCATTAGTTAAATACGATTGTTATTTTTATTTCTTATGCATGCTATTTTTATTTCTTATGCATGTGCTGTAATTATTTTATGATTACTTTAATTCCTTTTCTATGTAAAGCATCTTTAATTACCATTGTAAATGAAATGTCCTATATAAATAAACTTGCCTTGCCTATAAGTGAACTATGATTTCTTATAGGAAATCCAACTTCTAAAAATCCTACTTAATCATCGGGTACAGTTCCCCAAAACAAATTTAATTTGTGTGCGTGCGCATGTGTGATCCTAATTCATATTTAATAATAATTAAAATAAACTAAATAAAACTTAAATGTTACACTTTCTCCTAGCCCAGTTTGCAGAGGCAATTATAAGTAAATAATTTAAAGGTTCATTCATGAAAGGGGGGGGGGGGGGGTAAATTACACAGTTAACCCTTAAAATCAACACAAAATTATTAAAAATAAAGGGAATGCTGATCAATCAAGGTTTTTTGGTTTAGTGTAGAAGTCATAAAGCAAGAAAATACCCACTGGCTCTACACAAAGTTCCAGCCATGAACATTGATCTCAGAGCAAGACCCTGACTAGAACACATTCAGAATGCTGCCACATTTATCTTCCACCCTCCTCGCAGTATGAGAGAGACTGAATAGAGAAAGTAAAAAACCAGAAAGGCTAAATCAATGGCAAATACATGGGGACCTTCCCGTGGGCTGCACCCCTCTCACGACAACTCAGACACACTGAAAACAGATGCTAATTATAGAGGATCATTAAGCCACTGTGGGAGGGCATGGTGACATGCTATTAATTATGGCCAAATCTCATCAACTGGGGGATAGTAAAACCCACGAAGATGGTAAGTTAAAGAGGTTACTGAACTTAACCTTGAATATTTCCCACTGTATTGTATCATATTTACAAAGAGAGACAATTTAGGATTCTTGACTATCAAAATCTGTTTCTTTCGCAGTAACTTTCCTAACAATTTCACTTTCATTTACCTATTTTATCAATTTAATTTGTTGGCTTTTTGACACTTTTTATGAATAGAGACACACCAGAAAATGATTGAGGCTTGATTCAAGCCTTCATCTCCTACATGAGCACCATAGCTCAAAGTGTCCCTGGATTACATGCACCAACTACTATGTAATGGCTCTGTCCATATAAATAAACTTGCCTTGCCTATAAGTGCACTATGATATATTATAGGAAATACTAATAAAAATCCTACTTAATCATAGGGTACAGTTCCCCTGATCATTTTTTAAATGTTTTGCCTTCATATGCTTTTTTAAGTGAAGGAAAGATAGAGAAAGATGTAGAGAAAGAGAAAGAGAAGGATAAAAAGGAGAAATGGGATCCACAAATCACCCAGTCCATATTCCACTGCACTAGCACCAATGCATTTCCTTCTGTGTCTTTTTAAAGGAACAACTGGATTCATCAGAAACTTTTATAACAGTCTATCAGAGCACAACATTTTTAAACTGAGGTAAAAATGATTTGGTCAAGTATATTGTCTTGCACACTAAATCCGTCCTATGTAAGCTGCTGATTGTTTAATGGTAACCCAAACAGACAGTTCCATGTTGAATCTCTGTTGGGAAAGTGAGTAAAATAGGAAGAACACACACAGGAATGAATTAGTGTCACTCTAAAGAGCTTCTTTCCTCTCTTCTCTTTCCAGAAAAGATAAAGGTTACACCCTGCCAGTGGGACTCTACAAACGTGGAGCCGTTTCATGTCAAACCCTATTGAGAAATCCAGCTGTCATTGAATTAAAAGTAGACCTGAAAATAACTAAAGTCTGTCAAACTGTTTTCTCCTTTAGGAGAAAACTGTTTTAATCATTAAGCAGACACGTTTATCCAAAGCAACGTACAAATGAGGAGAACAATAGAAGCAACCAAACCAACAAAATGGCAACAATATGTAAGTGCTGTGACTAGTCCCAGTTAGTCTAGCCCAGTACACGTAGCAAGTTTTTGTGTGTGTGTGTGTGTTGTTCATCTTTTAATAAATAACAAATAAATAGATATACAAAATAGAATAGTAAGTGTAAAAGGGTCAAGTGTTGACGAAAAAGATGCGTCTTTAGCCGTTTCTTGAAAATGGCTAAAGACTCAGAACCTTGGGTTGAATTAGGCAGGTCATTTCACTAGCATGGATCTTGCCAGGTTTTCTTTGAATTCAAAGTCACCACAGGCACAGGGTTTATCAGTCTTCAGGAATATAACATGACAGAAATAAAAAAAGTCAAAGCAACTAAAAATTCAATCAACATTTTGCTCTATATTGTTGTTTTAAATGCTGGTATCCGTCAACACATGCCGAATTTTCAAAAGTGCTGTGCTGATGAACTCATGCAATAATATATCACAAATCTTTTTATCAATATTGAATTAAATCAGGGTGTAAACTGTGATTTTTAGAGAAATCCCAGACCTGGAAGTTCATAATGTTTAAAAAGTAATATGGCCAAAGAGTGAGCCCAGAGGCACTCCAACAATTAAACAAGCCAAAACATATGAAATCCTACCAAACCTTCAACTATGCTGATACTGTTTACCACAATTATTGTATATGTATTTTCAAAATATCTTCTCATGATACTACGTTAAAACTTCAGGTCCTTACATTACTATTTGTATTTTTTAAATTATAGTTTGTGTTCACTCATATCATTTCCAGCTTATCTAAAGACGACGCAGCACAATGAACAATCGATTATACTTACCACATAATGCAATGCATTATGATCGTTCAATATAAATTGTTTGTTCAGTTTGGAAATACATTGTTGGTCGAACGTATTCGTCGGTCATGATTCTACGTAATTCTCGTTTCTTAGTATCTGTGACTCAAAAAGCCCCATATGCTGGATAAAATGTAATAGCTATTTTTACAGTGTACAACATTTTCCAAAATATCCTCATGGATCCATTGAGAACACACTGTTCCCTTCTTTTTTACGAATAGGTTAGACCAGACCCGTACTGTAGGTCATCCATATATTTCGCTCAAAAGTCAGAGCCCCACATTGTTCATCCTCAGAGATTCAGGAAGACTTCCATTTAGCAGAACTGACAGGAGGCAACCGGTGGGACTACATGAATGTGGTTGCAATGGTGGAACTGAGAACACATGTCAAGGTAGTTTGGCAGTTGTGTGCATGGAGATGGGAGTGCAGAATTCCTTGAGGGAATCTGGTGAAAAGCTTGGTAAGCCTATGAATCCGTATTCCATCCTGCCCTTTTAAAAACAGACCAGTCATGTATGGAACTGCAAGTCTGTGGGCCCTTGCAAACCAAGAGAAGAGGCAGTATCAACATAACAAAAATACTGTAGATAAACAAATCTCACCAGAATATAATTGGTTCAAAATATATAAATAGAACCGCATACTACGAGGGTAGTGACAGTGAAAAATACATTGTACTTCACTTTAGTATGGAGCAAATTAATATGGAGATAAATATTAAAGGGAATGTTTTCAAAAGTGACTAATATATTCCCGCTGAAGATAAATGACTTTGAAACATCCGATTCATAATTAAACCATAATAAGACATGAGAGAGTTCTGCGCGAATTCAGAGGTTTATGAGAAACCACAGAGCAGTGAGCTCAAGAGCTCAATCAAGAGCTCAGCCAATCAACCTTCAACACACGGCAAATTATGGAAATGTTATCCATTTATTCCGATCTAATTGAGTCTCGTTTTTGAATTACACACTCCCTCCTCGCTCAACGTGTTAAAAGCAATAGAGTGAAATGGAGAGAGGAGTTGCACGCTGATTGGCTTGGTCCCCTAGGGTAATTGTTGCAATAAGGTCTTCTGTACACTCGGTAACTCTGAAACGTGACTTCCCATGCAACTGATGTGACTGAATAACCAAGAAGAACTCAAGCAATTCAAAATCTAATTGGATATGTTTATTATATGCAAGTTTAACTAGACAGTAGCATGCTAATGAAAGACTTGCAGTGGCAAATGAGGATACTGTACTTCAGAATGTCTATGTGTAACTGGATATTATATAACCATAAATATTGGTGTCATAATATAGAAACTACGAGCACTTCTGAACCATTTATGTGATTAACAGACCAACATTTAAGCTGTAATTCACTGAAAAACTTGTCTGCATTCACATACATTTAAAAATGGCATGTCGGGATAAATGTCAATGATGAACATCATTGTTTATAGCATGTAACAAAACATGATGCGACAAGAGAGAAGTTCAATAAAGAGACTGAATCTAACATTTTAGACTTGGGAGATGCAAATTCAAAATGATATAATACAATTGCTGGGCACCATATATCAGATATCATACATATTTATATCTAAAGTAAAGTATGATCCATCAAAAGAAAAAGATTCTGTCTTTCCATAATATTGTAATTAAATTTATTCTATATAATTCTAGAAACATTTTTTTTAACCAAACACTGAAGCAAAACAAATAAAACAATTATATTTAATATTTTTTGTGCTATATATATATATATATATATATATATATATATATATATATATATACATATATTGCAAATCACTCAATGGCGAGTTTTGAATTATTGCAACAATCTTACCAACTGTAATACCATATACCATAATACCTAATATCATACGCCCCACCCCCCGCCCCCCAATTATTTTTAAATTAATTTACCATTTACTCAATATTTATGTGTCTATTAAAATGTCTAAAGAGTTGTTGTTGTTTTCCATTGAATATAAGTCAATGGAAGTAAAAGATGACCAGATTATCATTTTTTTCACAATATTGTAATCATATATGGTCACACTTTTGATTAGGGTCCAGTTCTCACTATTAACTAACTATTAACTACGACATTTTCCTCAATAAACTCCTAATTACTGCTTATTAATAGTTAGTAAATGAGTTATGTTTAGGTATTGGGTATGAATTAGGTAGGATTAGGGATATCCAAGGCAGTAGCAGCTGCAGTTAAACTTGTGTTTCATGACAGGTGGCAACCAGTGTTAAGGAGGCAATACTATCACCTACTGTACGTTGGGATGTCAACGAGATCTGTCGCTGGATTACTTACATATTATCATATGTGTACTATTAATTTAAAATATTGCGGTTATTGCCAATCCCGGTATATTGCGACACAACTAGACTGAATCAAATTTTGCATGTTTTATGTGAAATATAGATTGGATATTTATATTCTTTAAGAGAAGAATGAACCTGAAAAGATATTTTTTAGGGGCTTGTGACTGACAGAGAGTCTAGATCGAGAGCATCTCTGCAGTGTCCTTTCATGCTTTATTTACTGACCCCATCAATCATGTCTTACTTTGAAATGATACAGAGACACAGAGTGACTGGTTCTCACTCTTGCTGGAGGACAACCAAAGCTTGTGTGACACTGGCTTTGCTCAACAGCGAAAACGTAACATTGGAACCACTGTATGAAGGGACCCATACTGTAGCTGTCGGACATGTATGCTGAATTCAAAACAACATCCTACAAATAACAAAAACAAGCAGATTTCATAGATGGGATTACTTTTCTAGTTGTACATTCTCATTCAAAAGTTTGATCAGAATTGAACCACATTTCATAACATTTAATAATCTATATTTTATATTTATTAGCTTAATTTGTATATCAATATATGCATACACACACACACACACACACACACACACACACACACACACACACACACACACACACACACACACACACACACACACACAGAAAAAAAATATAAACGCACCGCTTTTGTTTTTGCCCCCATTTTTCATGAGCTGAACTCAAAGATCTAAGACTTTTTCTTTTAACACAAAAGGCCTTTTTCTCTCAAATATTGTTCACAAATATTTGACTCACAAACAGAGTTCAGCTCATGAAAAATGCGGGTAAAAACAAAAGTGTTGCGTTTATAATTTTTTTTCAGTGTATATGCATTTAATTGGTGGTTGCATATTTCTGATGAATTTTGGCTGTTGTTATAGTATGTGTAAAAGTTTCCAAATATGTTTGGTTAAATGGTAATGTAATGACATAATTCCTGTAGATAGAGATGCATGTAAAATGTTCATAACATTTTTTGCAGTTGTGGATTTTTTTCCCCAGACACAGTTGATAATATAAGACAAGGTGTGCACATATGACTGAATGACCTAATGCAACGTCACAGAGGGCAAACATTAAGACAGACAGTGCCGTAAGGATAGTGAGGTTTGGGATTGTGATGAGAAAACTAATGACACCAGAGCTTAAAAATTAATGCAAACTCACACACATGTGCACATGCACACACAAGCAGGATGGATGGGCTACAGTTAATGCCAAGTCACAGCACATTCGCCAACATCTTGGTGGACTCAAGTTAATCACAAGGGCATTCATTATCATTTTAAATCAATATAGTGCATTGCAAAACTTTTATTGCAGACAACACTATGGCTGGACCCGGATATTCGAATATTCGTTCGGTGTGTTGGTATTCGATTTGAAAATGTGACATTCGAATATTCTTTTTTTTTTTTGCACAGCTGGCATCCCCCTCGAAACGGTTCTCATTCGTGCTTGAATATGTTTTACACTATAAAATCTGGTGAAATATAATACTTAACATATAACTTCGTTATATCTACTTAATAAATATATTTGCTTCTTCTTGGACTACTAAATGTGTTTATGCAACGGAAGTATTCTCTGACTAGAGCGCAGAACAGCGGAGTTTGTATGGACAGAAGTGCATGCATGAGCTTGTATTTTGGGTTAAGCTGCGTTGCTTTGACATTGTGGAACATAGAATAATAGAAACAAAATGTATTATCCTTTTTACCCTTATCAATCTAAATTAATCTAGAGCTAAATATAGGAGACTTTGAGATTTTACTGGGACGTCACATTTATTTTTCGTTTTTCTTTATTTAAATTTCGTTTTTCTATATTTAAATTTCGTTTTTATTTATTTAAATTTCGTTTTTATTTATTTAAATTTCGTCTTTATTTATTTAAATTTAGTTTTTATTTATTTAAATCTACCCTACTTTGTCAGTGAGAAAAATATTATAAGACTACCTTATTAAAAATATTGCTCAAGTTAAAAGACGTGTGTGTGTGTGTTTTATATCACTAGCGCATTGTCCGTTCTCGGAGCATATAAGCCCTGCATGCGTGAGGCGCGCCGCTTCTTTATTTAAATCTACCCTACTTTGTCAGTAATTTGTTAGTGAGAAAAATATTAGACTACCTTATTAAAAATAGTGCTTAAGTTAACAGACCTGTGTGTGTTTTACATCACTAGTGCAGTGTCCATTCTCGGAGCATATAAGCTCTACTCGCGTGAGGCGCGCGCGCATCCGGCTCGAGCGGTTCTGTAGTTTATTAAAAGTTTATTAATTCTGAACGTGTCGCGTCTCGCCTGTCTATCTATATTGCACCAAATACGACACTGCACTCCCTTGTGAAGTCGTTTAGATGAACGGTTCTCGAAATAATCAAAATGCAACGGGCAGACAGACATAGGCTATAGAGATGCCGAAGCTTCGAATATTCGATGTTCATTACTACCGAAGCTTCGAAGCTCAAAAAATGGTATTCGGACCAGCCCTAGACAACACTGATTACAACCTATGACCATTATTATAACTTTAGGTTTAAACTTTGGAAGTGTAATATCATAATATATATATAAATAATTCTATTGTATATAAATGAGGTAAACATTAAAAATAGATTTTAAGGGCATTTTCCTACTGAAACTTTCAAATTTAAATGTAACCCATGTAAATTATGATTTTCAAAAGAGAGAGAGTCAAATGTAGAACGAGTCAAAGAAGGTCAAAAATCTTTTAGAAAAAGAAGTAAAGAAACATATGCAAGCTAATGTAAATCAGTTACTGAACTAAGATGCAAGATAGTATAATCTCATTAAAGATAACCAGCAGTTTCAGTTTCAACCAGTGTGGGTTTGAATTTTAACCTGAGCCCACCAAGGTGTCATGCTTCCAACAACAACACAAAACCTTTCTTGAGGCCGTCATCCTGAAGCACCGGAGCAGAAATCAGAAATCTACCCCTTCTGAAGAGGAAAAGCATGCAAGAAAGAAAGAAAATGACAGTAAAAGATAAGGGAAAGCAGACATAGCATGCAAAAACAAGACACAATGTCTAGGTTAATGAGAATAACCCAAAAAATATAAAAAAGGAAGGATGACATTGTAAAAGTAAGTAATTGATTTCTAGTTTATGGCCAGAGGAAGAAGATTAAAGGAAGCAGTCACTGGCATGAGGACGCTCTATTTGTTTCAAACACATGTCAAACCTATTGTTCCCACAATCATTGGTTCCATACCCCGTAAGTGCAAATATGGCTTTTCTTATCAAAGGTCTATTCGTCTTCCAAGCAGCAAAATTGAGAATGTGACAGGATCTCAATGCTGTGGTGACAAATGATGGCAATCAATTGAAGTACTAGCAGTAAGAGAAGACTGCTTGTAGCCATTTAAAGTAAATACAGAATCTGTACAACACACTCATGTCTAAAAGGCCTTCTGTGGCTGCAATACTTGACCAAAGTATTATATAATTACATACAGTGGCCCAAAAAGTATTTGAACACTTTATTTTCAGTTATTTTATAAAAACTCAGTTCCCCTCCAGATCAGACAGGTGTTCTGGCAAAATAACCACTGGTAAAGTTCATTATATTAACAAACAATTAAATATTTATATTGAAAAGTGTGTATGTGAAATGTTTCTTTAAAATAAATAGCACTAAATTTATACATTGCAGAGACCAAATACATTTTGAACAGTAAAATGTTTTTTTTATTACTTTTATTCAGCAAGGATAGTTTTTAAACTGATCAAAAGAAGCAGTTAAGACATTTAAAATGTTACAAAAGATTTATATTTCAAATAAATAATAGTTTAGAACTTTCTATTTATCAAACAATCCTGAAAATATATAGTTTCAACCGGGATTTCTAAGATTTTTTTTCTTGAGCACCAAATCAGCATATTATGCTGATTTCTGAAGGATCATGAGACACTGAAGGGTAGAGTAATGCTAAAAATTCAGCTTTTCATCAAAGAAATAAATTACATTTTAAAATATATTATAATAAAAAAACAGTTGAGTTGTTTTCAATTGTAATAATATTTCACAATATTTACTGTAATTTGGTCCAAAAAAAACGCAGCATTGCAACATCTTTCAAAAACAAAACAAAAATATTTCAATGGTAGTATGTATGTATATCAGTTTTTTTTAGAAACATTTGATCAGTGTTTCGAAACAAAGTTTTAGTTACCACAAAAGGTAAATAACATGCAACTAACAAAATATATATACAGACATCTACACCAAACCTTCACGTGAGGAAGTAACTGTAGCAAGAGTTTGCTGCTTTAGAGCTTTCTGTTAGGATTGTTGAAAACGCCTTAAAACAAAGTACAGAGTGACCAACACATTTTTCTAAATATCTCTTTTTGTGTTCCACAGAAGAAAGTCATGAAATAAGCAACATAAGCAAAAATTACAGCATTAGCATTGAACTATCTCTTTAACACAAAACAAATGTAAGAACTACTGTAACAGCGTCATTCCAGGCAGTGTTCAGAGTTAAAGAAAGCAGTCTGGCCTGGTGACCGTGCGACCTGTGAATGCAATGCAGAGAAAACGACGTTACTGCTCAGCATCTTTAATCACTGTCACGCTTTACAGGTTTAGCGGGCAGCAACAGCTTCGGCGTCACGCACCAATAATTTAATACTGGGCCGCAAAGCCGGGGGAGAACATGCATTTCGGAAGAGTGAATAAAAAATAAAAAAAGAGTGTCCTGCTATTTGTCAGGAAGAACCTCATCTCCACCAAACTCTAATATAGTCAAGGGGAATATTAGTGTGCCCAGATTTTCAGCGTGTCACCAGTTTGATCATGGTGAATGTGACTCCAGGGGAATCAAGTGAATGAAAGAGCTTTAAACACTGTTAGGTTGGGCTCTAATGATCCCGTACTCAACATATTCAAGGAGTAACAGCCTAATTTTGTCTCTTCTGGCAATGAAGATTAATTTAAGTGGGACACCAGAAAGCCAGAAAGCCAGACGGACTCTCAATACTGAAATAATAAGTGTTTTATCTTGGCATGTTGTCTGTTTAAAGGCATAGTTCACCCAAAAAATGAAAATTCCCTCATTATTTACTCACCCTCATGTAATTCAAATCCTATAAGACTTTCTTTCTCCTACAAAAAACAAAAGATATTTTTGGTTCACGCATGATTTATTAAGGTTTGTTCTTGCGTGTCAAAAAAATGTTTTGGCCATACAATGAACGTCAATGGGGTACAATGTTGTTTAGATCCCAACACTATTCACTGTAGTATGTTTGTGTGTGTTGTGCAGAAGAAAGTAAGCAATAAAGGGTTAAACAGCATTCATTATTTTTTTAACTGCATGTATTCAATTTTAAAAATTTTCTTGCATTAAATAATTTAATCTTCGTGGCAACAATACAGTTTGGCCCATTTGGGATTCAAATCAGATTCATTATAATTCCTCCCATTGAAAATAAGTTTAACTACATTACCCAGTCCAATTGTCCCTAATTAAAAGAACTGACAGTTGTAAAGAGGAACCAAACAGAGAAACTGAAGGTTTGACACACAAAGTAATGTCCACCATCTAACTGTCCAAAACACTGTCTCTCTCCACATCCATGTGGTTATGATGCAATATGCAATTTTTGAGAAGGCAGGGCTACAACATGTTCTGCATAATCTCCAGAGAACCTCTGCAACAGACATAATTCAACTGTATTCATTCCTCAGTACCTCAATCAAACTGTTTTTCGCTTTGTGTCATGAAAAGCATTTTCATCTCCATCTTTTTGCATATAATGTTTCCCGTGTTATCAGTTTCTTTAAGAAATCCACAAGTTTTCACATGCACAGATTATACACCCTCACACTGACTAGCTGAATATAATATTGTAACATGGTGACAAGAGAAACATCCACCATTAATCATGCTGAATATATTGAGAAATTAGTCCACACATTCATAGTCAAACCATATATTTAAAAAAAAAAGCTAATACTACTAATACTACTAACTAATAATAATAATAATAAAATATATTTAAAAATTCTAGGTGTGTAATCCTATCCAATAGTCTCATTTTAGTCTCTGGACTCAGATTTAGCATTTATTCCCAATGTGTTTCTTTTCAATGCTGCACACCGTAAACATGTTCATAAATAATGCAGCAGTTCAGAATAATATCTGTATATGAGGGTCAAGCGCTGGATCAGTCCGAGGGTGTAAGATTGCAACTTGTAACAGACACACAAATGCACATCTCAGTAATGTTATGCCTAACAGTTAATCATAAAGCAGAGTGTGGGATATCTCCTCTAAATCCCATTTAGAAAATGACAGGGATGGCACTGGATACATTACAAAGCTGAAGATAGCACACGGTTATTGTCGTCCAATCCCAGTATGGTTCCTGTAGATCAACTGGAAGAGAATGCCATGCGCAATGCTACAGACATAAGTGGGTTCCCTTCAAATAAAAATGTGTTTCCCTGCAAATAAATTTGGTAATGTTCAAAGCTGGGTTCATACAAGTGTCATTAGAATAAACGTACAGAAAGTAGAGCAGAAATTCATTATAAACCCATTGAACTCTTCATTTTAAATCATTCACAGTTGGATTTTCACTATCCAGTGGTTCATGGTTCACCATATTATGAAGTATTCAAAGTATATTGCTTGTTGAATTATTGACAAACAGAAGGCTAAATGCTATGGTGACTGAAGGGTGTTTTGATGATCCCGTCATTCTCTGAGAACAGAGACGGGTGGGTTTGCAAGCTAACCCAATAAATATTCTGTGTGTTGTTTTTTGGTGGTAGCTCAGGGGTGCAAGACTATCCTCACTAAAAAACTGACAAAAATCAGCTAGTCCCAAAGCTATAAGAACACATATGGAGTGACAAGGCTGGCGATGATATATCTTATTCATTGGGTTTCTACTCCGCTACATATGCTAGTCTTTGAAGCAACCGATCAATGATGTGCCAAGCATAGACTTGAAAGCCTGAAAGCTTCTGGGTATCTAAAAAGACATCAAGAATGGGAAGCATTAATATATGGTCATTAATTTTGCAATGCAACATAGGACAGAAGCAAATAAAAGGGTTGCCTTGATTGCAACAGTTGTCAGTCGGTTAGCGGCTCTGCTTTACCGTGAACTGCCAGCTCTTCTGAATATGCAAATAATAAACAGTGTTATGGAAAAATCTCTCTTGTAATAATTGGTGGCTTCAAGATTTGATGGATTGTTAATCTGTGAATGTTTCTTTTTCAGGGACAGGGAAAATTGTAGACGCCATCTGGTGTGACATTAGCTGCTACTGTTGAAGATTATTTGAAAGCAGGTGATGGAAATTTCTATTCAACAATGGGTCAGATCAAGAGGGTATTGAGAGGTGATCAGGACCAAACTAGTTACGATTTTAGAAGTCAAAATGTGTACATACTGTATACAATGCCTTCTTTTTTTAAAGCATGTCAGGCTTGTATGCCTCATGCTGAGAGAAGCTTAACAGCTGTGCTTTGCCAATTTTTAACATTTCAAACAAACCAAACAATTTTGGCTTGGTAACTCTGAATGATGTTGCCGAACAATAAGTATTGCAACAATATATTTGTGTGAGGGAAAAATTTAAATGTAAGTTATTGACTGGGAGAGATTGGAGTCTGAGTCTTGCTTGCTTGGACTGAGACTTGTGAACATGTATGTTTTAAGGCTCTCATGATTTCAGAATTTCACTACGTGGCCAAGATAATTCAACCTTATCTTGATATTGTTGAAAGAAATAAATCTATAAAATGTATTGTTATCATTTTTTTTATTTTTGTCTTCTTTGGCCAATGAATCACACTCAATATAGGGGTGTAGAGAGGCAGAGAGAGAGAGAGTTTGTAACCACAACTGCATACATACATACATACTGCATACCAAAAAAACGTACTGCAATTCATCACTTCCTGCAGACTCCCAGTCTAACACCTTGTCTCTTTTACTTTTTTATCCAAAAAACTCCCACACTGGCGAGGTAACTTCTTTTGGTTATGGGTAGAGCGTCTCGCTTTTGCTTGGCACTGTGCACGGTAGTAGTACATACAAACTGTGGTTGTTGTCTTCTTTTTTTTCTCCATTTTATGATGGTTAGCAATCAGCTTTCATTAAGATGCAATACTACCACTTACTATGTCAACCAGATGGTAACTAACACTGGATTATTTACAATGTTATTGTATGAGTAGTATTACACACCATCAATATTTCTTTCTTTTAAAAAAAAAAAAAATCTTTCACATTATAAAATTTTCAGGATGGTAATAGTCAATACCGATATATAATCTGATACCTCTAGTCTGTTTACTGATAAACTTCCCCAAAGTCATTCAGTAGCTTTCAAATCTCAATTGCACATGCACATCGAGACAAATTGCACCAGGTTTAATATCAATAGCTCTTGTGTGTCTCATAACCAACTGCGATGTGTCAAATATGCTGCTAAACATCTCCTTTTGCATAACACATAAGAAAGTTAGTCATACATGTTTTCGAACAACATGAAAGTGAGTAAATGATGACAGTATTGAATTCTGGGAGAACTGTCCATTTAAAATGATCAAGAGTTTCAAGTTTCTGTTGCTGAAGCACTAGCATTAATGAGTAGAATAGAATGAATATTACTTAAGGCCTCATTATGCTTCTGCGTCAACTCCACGGCGTAGCTACGCCGTCACTCCTACGGCGTCGTGGCCCTTTTATGGTTCTGCGTCAGGTTGAGCTGCATCGCGGTGCATCTGACCAATCACAGCCCTTGTGGTCTGCGTCACCTCGAAGCGTAGTTACAATTTTTTGGAGGTGCACGTCGAGCTACGTCGGCGACGCAGAGGGGTCTGCGGGGGTACGCCGTCGATTCGACGCAGAAGCATAAAACAGGCTTTAGTGAGCAACCAAGAACTTAGCAAGTCTGTGACTAATCCCCCCCTCCCCCCCCCGTGTTTCTCTAAAAAACACAAACATTCAGACAGCAGGTCTTCCGTTAATGTTCATTAGCGCAGTCACAACTGATCCCAGAAACCACACTGATAACTGCGCTACTTTTAATAAACATAAGCGCAACCTACAGACATTTGATTGCTTTCAGGAACCATCACTGAAAGCCTCACACCTGCGGTTTGTACTTAATGTACAAACTTACTTGCTTTCCTCACGTCCCCTTGATCACAGCACAAAAGCCCCTTGCATTAAAAAGCTGCACCTGAGTCACCCTCTACTTTTCTATGAGTCATTTAAAAGTGACAAAAGACTCTTGAGTGCTCGGATGGAGGGGCCCTCTTTTTCCAACGCTGGTGAAAAACACTTGAGCTTCATGCGCACTCTTCTCATAGGTCCGCTGAGGTCAGCTCTCTATATTCAACCCAAACCTGCTGGAAGGAGATAATAATCAGACCTGTGTTCAGCATCTTGGGTCCTCTTGGGACGTTCTGTCCTTACCAACAATCCCTCTTTCCTCTCAATCGAGTTCAGGTGCTATTTTTCCCTCGCTATAGCTGGTGCAGGAAGTGTGGACACTGTCAAACTAGTCCATTACAGAAGGTGGCGGGCGGCAGAGTGAGAGACACCGCGGTGGGACTGTGATGGAGAAGTTCGCCTTGATGGCGGAATACTTTTTATAAGGTTGTTCTATTATCTGTTTAATGCCGCTGGGATGTTCAATAGCAATTGCTCAGAAATGCACAGAAATCCACAGTAGAGGTAACTGACTACTTCCAGGTTTTCCCCCAACACAAAACATTGAGAAATCTGACAGGTCTGGACTGTTGTATTTCGGAAGCTCTGAAAAATGTAATATAATCTAGTGTAGTTTTGCCTGCAATTTGCTGATGTTTGTCGTCCCCTGTGCCCTGTTATGCAGCTTTTTAGCGGATGCTAGTCCTCTCCACTCCTCATGTATTTTCATCAGTGACCTAGAGAGCTTATCTAATAATTTCAGCAACAAACCACAGATAACAGCCAGCTGAATCCATCAATACTGCAGGAAAATCGCCAACATGACCCTGTGCAGTTTGCATAGCCTTTCCTTCGACGCATCAATAGCCATTTAAAGCGCAGTGCTGTTACTAACCAAATGTGACGCAATGCCACAACATACGATAAAAGGTATCTTTTCTATGTTAATCAGAGTTTTTGTCCTAACAACACGGAGTATGACAATGGTAATCTCAGGAAATGTTTATGTTCTTCATTTAATGTTATAAGCATCTAATGTGATTTTGAGTTACGGTGCTCTAATCGATCGAACACCGATCGTTATCGGTTGATAAAAGTTGTATATAGTTTGATCGGTGGTCTCTATAAAGGCCAATCAGAAGAGCCATTCAGATGACGCAAAACTCGCCTGACAATTTTTCTATGTGCAGCTAAAATTGCTTCACTACATTTACAGTTTGGCATGTTCTAACAGGTATCTGAAAAGGACAAAATATATGTGCAACGTTTTTGCGTTGCAATGTTGAGACATTGCAACTGTTGAAGATTTTATTATTTAGAAAATAAGTAATTTAGCTATATATTTGGACACAATTATTTCCTCAGTGTGTGACTGTGGATTTCCTCTGTGTATGTGACTTTGGAAGCCTGTAAAAAGACCTTGAATGTTGATGCAGCAGAAAATTCTATTCTGAGAAGTCACATGGTACAAGACCTTTACTCAAAACTATATCTATAGGGTGTATTACCTTCTTTGGGAAAAGATGTATGGTATATAACTCTGAACCAAGAAAATTTTGGAGCGCCGTTTGATTTTGTTTGTTGAAAAATAAAGTACTATTTCTGGCATCGAAGATCTCGGAGAAGTAATTTCCCAAAAAGATTGGTACGACGACAAAACAAAAGAAACCTTACAGCAATGACAGATTTCAGCAATTTTAGTGCATTTCTTTCCTTCACAGCAGTGCGCTTTTTTGTTGCTACCTCAAAGCCCAAACTTAAGGTCCAAATCAGCTAGATCTGGGATTGTCGTAAAATATAGTCTACTGTTGCTAAAGTTGTTTTCTGTGCACGCTAGTGATGCGCGGATCGCGGTTATATCCGCGGGCGCTGCGGATAATCCGCGGATCGGGTGGGTCAAGTAATAAAAATAACATTCCGATTAATTTCGGGTGGGTCGCGGATGGATATGATAAATCATTAATAACGAAAATATTAACTACATTCTCTAAAATATGAGCATGTCTAAAGTGTAATTTTTTTCCGCCAGGTACACAGCCACTAATTTGCACTCTCTTTAATATTTATACTATGAGGGGTCTGCTTTTTTAAGCAGAAATGGAGCAGGTCCGAGAGTCAAGTAAAAAAGAAGAATTAAAAGCAAATCAAAAGGAAGGAAAGAAAGAATGAAAGAAAAGTACCGTGTGGGTATTTTAGCTAAGTGGGTATGTAATATGCAACGGCTGTGAAATTTTTGTGCGCGCGCTGTGTGAGCGCGTGTTCGCTTGTTCGGGAAGTCGTAGTGAGAGAAACAGAGACATTCCACTTTAAATTTCAAGGGAGTAAAGCCTGTTTATGCTATTAAGAAAATGAAATTTTGTTTTAAAGAAATGTTTATATAAAAGCAGCGCTCATTCATCAGTGTATTATGTTACCATTAGAGATGCGCGCATCAACCGTCGCCGAGTCCGCTGTTGAAGGTGATGATCATCCATTTATCATCACGCTTAACAACACATAAGAATTATTGTAATTTGACCATCAGGTGAGGATACTTAGCCTAAATCAGAAAAAGGTATTGGTGCGGGTGGGTGGCGGGTGGATGATTTGTTTTTAGCTGCGGATTCGGGTGATGTTGGAGCTGATCCACGCATCCCTAGAGCACACACTCAGAGACAGAGTGGAACACGGACAAGCAAAGTGAACTTTGAGCTTTGGGTTCACACCTAATGGTAAGAGAACACAAACAGTTGGGAAATAAGTTGCATGTGTAACAGTATATTGGATCTGCACATTCTGATCATTAATCAGTAGGGGTGTAACGGTTCACAAAATTCACAGTTCAGTTCGATACGATACAGTGGTGTCACGGTTCAGTTGGATACGATACAGCAAAAAGAAAAATGCCAGAGAAATTTCCTATTTATTAAAAGGAAAATAATTTTTACATACCGTATTTTCCGCACTATAAGGCGTACTTAAAAGCCTTTAATTTTCTCAAAAAACGACAGTGCGCCTTATAATCCGGAGCGCCTTATATATGGATCAATTGGTTAATTGGATCAATTGGTTAATAACGCTACGCTTTATTAAATTCGCCCGCGAACTCGCGCTCGTGTCCATCTTATGCCCGGTCTGTCACACGGCCAGTTCAACCTCGTATAAATCAGGTTATGTGTGTAAGTCACGTGCCAGCTCACGAGCGCTCACTCTTACTAACAGACATACAAACAGACACACTGTGTCTGGGGCGCTGCTCGCGCGTCACAGAATGTTCATAAAGCGTTCCCCGTTCACAGTAAGCTGTCAGCGAGCTGCCGCACAAGAATACTCATATGAGTCAGGCTGCGAATGTAAGTTACGTTCCCGCCCCAGCCCGCTCACGCTTACTAATAAACGCCTCGCCTCCGGCGCCGCGCACTTACTACAAAGCTCTCAGAAAACGTTCCCCGTTCAAGCCAAGGTAACCGGGGCGTCATATATGAAACAGCGTGCCATCGCTGTCAGCGAGACGCTGCACATGAATACTCATATGAGTCAGGCTACGAATGTAAGTTACGTGCCCGCCCCAGCGCGCTCACGCTTACTAATAAACGCATCTTTATTAATACTACTTACTAATAGCACTAATAGCACATTAAATAGCACATCTAGTGGATGCATAACGCAAACCCAGTCAAACGTTTGACTGCAGTATCTTATGCGCCTTATAATCCGGTGCGCCCTATATACAGTTAATGTTCTAAAATAGGTCATTCATTGAAGGTGCGCCTTATAATCCGGTGTGCCTTATAGTGCGGAAAATACGGTAAGTGTGAGTTTTCCTACGTCTTGAAACTTTTAGTTTTATAAATGGGGGTAATCTTTGAAGGATGAACAAATAATGTTTTGGTCATCACATTAAAAATAACATTTAAATATGATAATATTTGAGTTTTGAAATGCTGGAAAAAGATGTGTGATGTACTCGAAAGCATTTTACTATTTCTGCCAAACTTCCATGGTTACAGTGAGTGTTACTACATTAAATCCATGGTGAATGTTGCTGATCTGTGGACTTAAAACATATAACTAGTTAATTCATGGAACAATGTTTCTCCTGGTTTCCACGTCAGCGCTGTCTGATCCATAAATAACAGAGAAATTGTAATACTTCTCACTAGATCTCGCAGCGATGTTATTACTTAGTGGAGAATTCAAATGCTTTGTTTATTGGATCTCTCAGCGCTGTGTAGTAACCGGTAGTAACAGTGTCACTTGATCAAGATCGGCTCGCACTGCCCTGATGTTGATGGTCCGAACTGATAAACGATCCGTGAAGCACAAAATAATGAGTAGCGCAGTTTCGTTCCGCTTTCATTACGTTTGCCATTTGATGTTGCGCAACGTTATGATGGTGGTCAGCAGGAAAAATGGTCCGACGAATTGTTCGGTTGGTAATGCGTACAGATTACCAAACCGAAAGCCTGTTACCGAACGGTTCAACACGAATACATGTATCGTTACACCCCTAAAATGATCAGCCACAAAAATCCTGATCAGAGCACCCTTAGTTTGAATATCATTTTGTGTTTTTGTCTTCTGTCTGCCAAATCAAAGTCATATGGTATAAACATGCAGGGGAAAAAATATTATAAAATATATTATAAATATTATAGAGAGGACCCCTGAAGATCCTCATGACTGTGAGTCAAGGTCAATAACAGAAACAATGCATGGTAATGTGCACCAGCCAAGCTACTGCCATTGAGATGAGCGGGAATGATAACGGATAGCTCCAGCTATTATAGATCTCCTTCTGAACACCAGCGTCCCACACTGGGAAACAGAATTCCAAACAACATATAAGTAGTGTTTTCAGAGAGGACGACTGAAATTCACACAGAGCTGGGAAGACATGGTCAAATAAAGTCATCCAGGTCAGCCTGAGCTAATTCGGATTTTTAAATTGTCTGATCGAGGTCAGTCTGGCTGTAGTCATCCATATTGGGCAGGGGCAATATAAGCGGGAGCTCAGCACGAGAGTGATGAAATGTGCTGGGAGCGCCATGGGCATTTAAAACGTCTTCAGCACAGAAGTTTATTGATTGTGGAATCGTTTGGCTGAATGTCAGGCCATCCTGAGGCAATGCCATTAACCGCGAGCTGCCACAGGGAAGCAACAGCCTTCAATTTGCATCCTAATCTCCCACACCCGTGTTCAGATGAAATCTCTGGAAGTGTTTGGGTGGATGTAAAGTCCGTGTTGTTAGGGGGGGAAACGATTTAGGGGGGAAAGGTCGGAATGGCGACTTTAAAGAAAAGAACCTGTTGGAAATATAATTCAACGACTAGCACCCAAATATTACCCAGCTGCACAAGTTTAGCAGCCAAATCCATCAATTTAGAGCACACCGTCAGGGCTCAGCTGAATCTGGAAGGGTCAAAGGTCAGCTCCCAGTTCAGCTCCATGGCTTCTTTACCTACAGGCTAAAAACAAACACAAAGCTAATTATCACCCCGGACAGCAAATATGCTTCCATTTTAAATTTTAACAGGTTCTTGTCTGCATCACACTGCTTTAATGAACAAATAAAGGTGAAATATGTCCTGTATCAGCACAGCTTTACAAGTCAGCTTGGACCTTGCGGACATCCCATAAATAAAGAAATGGCCAGAGCTCACTTAATTGAACGTGGCAATGCATTATTATTTACACATATGAAAGTCCACAGCACAGGAATGAATAACTGCTTTAGTATGATGGTGTTTTATGCAGCATAGTTACTCCCGCAGTAATGGTGCGCATCTTTCATCTCAAAAAGCGATGGTGTATGAAATCGTCCCATATGTAGCCTTCATTGCCTGGAGATTGCTGATGCAAGTTGCCCCCTGTGCAGCTTTTTAGCAGACATTGGCCTTGAACACTCACACCACTGACCTAAAGAGCTACGCCCTCACAACAACCACACACTATGTACAGTAGGACCCCTTTACGGGATTATTTTGTGGATAAATTTGTTTTAAACAGGGCACAGAAGTGTATGAAACAGCAAATGCACCATGTGTTTACACATAAATGTTCACGAATTACACAGACTCACAATCATAGGAATCATTGAGTCACGCAAGCTGTCGTAACTTAGCAGTGTAAAGACGTTGTTGGAGTCTTTGACAGGGTCAGTTGCTTTCCTGTGATGCAAAGTTAAAATTTAAGAACATGGAATAAAAAAACGAATCTCATGAAATAATGATTTAACGACATAATTGATACAATATCTATTTGATGGTTCAAGTCACTTTCAAAAGAAGATTTGCTCTATTTTGATCGCTACCGTAGACATCACAGTTTTTATTTGAGGTATAAACTTGTATCCCAGATAATTTGATCATTTACGATAATTTGAATTACTGCAAGACAGAAATAATGATACTGTGTGGCGTTCTTTTAATGATTAATTGTGCATATCTAGTGCTAACATGCCGTAAACTTGTAGCTCATTAAATGTGCACTTTCTAAATGACAGAAATCCATAAAGATGAAAAAAAAGGCAAAATGAGAGGAATAATTCAAACACACCACATTATTCAACAAATAACACAATACAGACTGTCTACAAGTCAGTCTTATCCATGACGTCGAAGTGAAACGAAGATTGGGCCCCATCCATTGTTATTTTAGTATTATTTATAATCTATACTATTAGTAGTTGTTTCAATTTTTTTTAATTTTCATGTAGTTTATTTTTTCATCTAATATTTATATTTTCATTTAAATTGCTTTATTTCAATGAAAAAAATTACAACCCTGGCCTCATCTCATGGTTCATGGAGGTCCCGAAAAATTTTAGTACGCCATTGCGTCTTAAAACCACACCGCTGAAATCAGACAGCCAGACCTATCAAAAATACAGAACAATCCCCAGTATGAAGATTCAGATTTGTATAACTTAATAATGAATGGTCAATTAATATGCAGTGCTTTAAACTGTACAATAAATACCACTTGTTGGTTAATATTAAATACAGCAATGCTAAAAAGACATACTGGTAGGAAAAACTTGGCTAAGAATAAAAATACCACAATGTACATGATTCAAATTAATTTCTTGACTTGGCTAGAAAACCCACTGCTAAGATATGTGACATACTAAGAAGCGTTTAGCTTTTTTATTGAAGTAATTGCTTCCATTTCTGCATGTCCCACCCTGAGCAACAATTCTAAGAATTAAAGGCCAACAGAGAAGTTTATGAGAGCTCTTCGACTATTCAAAGAAAGAAAGCCGGTGGGAGATCGAAAATGTTCATGTTCATCAGGCTTGGTCTTGCAAGAACGTTACTCCGCATGTCAGTAAAGGTGTTAACACTAACCAACATATTGCGTCAGAAAGAAAGCTCCAGTCACAATGACAAATGTGCTGTCACCACATTCCCGCCACTACAGCTGCAGCATGGGTAAAACAGGGAGGTACAGTAATAAAGAGTGAAAACTAAGGACACTGAAAAGAGAGCAAAGATCATTCACACTCTTCCAGTCTCTCGCCCAAATGAGCTCATTTGACCCCTTAAAAATAAACGAGGCCACATATCATTTTATTACAGCATTTTAAATAATGAAGGCCATTTATCAGCTTGTATATTGATTTTGTAAAGGGCAAATCTGCATGGTATCCTAACTACTAATAGTTCCCTTCAGAGTCCTAAATATGAGCCTATTCTCTGTTGTGAGAGTGGGGTAGGTATAATATACCATAACATAGTATAACATCATATAATTAGGTACAGTATGATGAGACAATTTTAAAGCAAACTAATTTTTTGTATCTCTATTCTACACTGAAAGCCAAACAATGCACAAAGTGACAGGGTTGTGTGTGATTTGAGTCATTTATAATGCCGCACCGGGTTACACATGAATTACATGTTCAGTCAGTCACCTAGTATCCTATTATTACCATTTACATTTATTTTAACAACAACTCAAATCATTTTTCAAAATTGTAAAATCAACAAAGATTATTGGAGTATGTTTTACAAACAAAATACTATTTAGACTTTCTGCTTCAAAACTTTGTGTTTAATTCAAAGCTACTAGCCAATCAGCATTTTCACTGGCCACAATTTTGACATTGATACCATAGGGAAAAACTGCCATATAAATATTTTTAATATTACCTCGTAATTTGGCAGCATGTATATTAGATTGTTGTCACTTTAAGACATGTTGCATGGATGTTCTTTTGTTGAACTGTTTTTTTACGTAAAACTGACTGTGCTTACGTGAATACTCACTAAGACCAGCATTGTGACATTATGTTGTGTGTATTTGACTGTTTAAGTGAAATAAGCCGTGAAAAAGAACTCAATTTAGTACCGAAAGGCGGCTTTATGTGTGAGCACTTTGGGTGTAAGCACAAAATCTGCGGAAATTAGTCAAATTACCTGCAATACGCACAATACACACAATACCACAGCGAAATTCAAGCCCTGTACCTCCAACAATATAATTTATGTAAGCATCTAGAGCAAATTAAACAAATGAGAGAGGGGAGGCGGGTTTGTGTGTCAACTCGCTGTCGGAGAGATGAGTGCGAGAAAGAGCAGCTGGTATCGTGTATTATATGGAAAATGAGTATTGGAAGCATACGTGTCTATATGTATTGAAAAATCAATATTTTTAATGACACATTGCACTTAGTTTATTATTTCAGATGCCTTTTTAAAAGACTACAATAGAAAAATGTATATGTTATATATAAAATTCAACCTTCAAAGTGGCTAGTGGCTAGTGTGTTACACGCCACTGCTGAAATTGGCGGGAGTTCATGTCAAGCCCTGTTTGCAACCATTTTTCACTCATCACAATGCATTCTTGGCAATGTCTATTTGATAAAGTATACAAGCGACGCTGCTTTAGAATTTGTTTGAAACACTGTATTGTACACTGTGCTGTAAGGAAGCATAATCTTGCTGCATACTGCCAAAAGAGTATTTGCATTGTGAAAGCTCCTATAATATCTAAAAAAAATTGTCTAGGTAGGCAGCTCACTGCAGTTCGGAACAGAGCCAACATGAGCAAGAAACAAAAGGTCAAACTTACTTATTAGAGCTGAGTATTGACACATATTTCACATATTGATCTGATAACCAAATTATACAGGTCTTCCTTAAGACCAACTTCTTGTTTTGACAACCCGATGAGCGTGATTATGACAATATGTATATCTGCGCATCCGACACACGCACACAGAGGGCCCCCGTGCTTTCGAAAGCTCACTCATCCTTTTAATCGGTGTGGAATCCATCAAAGTGGGTCAAACTCCCTCCCATCTGCCCCACTGAGATTTTAATGCACAAGGCCTGATTAAAACACATACATACCCACAGAGGAAAATAGGCCACACTTTGCTGCTGGATTCAGGAATCTCCAGCATGGATTTTCATGAAGGACGTTTGCCATTACACTGGGAGTCACGCCGGTAAATGAAAGTTCAAGTGCTACAATTCCCAAGAGGCTGTTTACTTGATCACTGTAAACAAAATGCCTTTGTTCTGTTCTTGACTGGTAATCCTTCAATACAGCAATCAGCACAGCTGTGTGTTTGTGTGTACAACCACCCAGGATATGACCTTGTAGATGGTATGAGGACACGGATCAATCGTTGGGAATCATAATGCTCAATATGAATGCTGTAGGAATGGAAGTCCTGTCTTTCATTCATTTTTTTCTTGTGTAATTTGAGTAAAAGAAGCAAAATATGATGCACACAATATATATATATAGGCCTAATTTTAGGATTTATGCATTTATGTAATTGCATATAACATTTCTATCCATTTGGATTATACAGTTTTAAAATAAACAAATTTGTCAGTCATACATAAATGAAACAGGTCATTTCTTTATTTAAATTGGTTATAATCAACATAAATCTATTCATTGTAAAAAAAATTAGTTGCACAGTATGCACATGGTTAAAATATGGCTAGCTTAAAATTAATGAGGTTGGATTTATCAATAAATATAACCGTCTTGTTATTAACACATTGATGGTTATTAGTACTATAACAGAAATCTTACCGTTTTTTTTTTATGGATGACTGACAAATATGCCTCACATTAAATGTATTAGTTTATGATACTGTAATCTGTGCAATCCAAATGGATGGAAATATTATATGCAAATTAAAATACATAAATCTTAAATTTAAGGGAAAAAATATATATTTTTGAGTGTATTATTGATGTCAAATTTTATTTCTGATTTGGTAAAAGACAGTCTTTGCAGATTTCAGTCTATTCATATTGATAAAGAGGAGCTATGACTACTGGCTTACCTAAAATGAACTTTGAACACGGTCACAATTAGGGATGGCCCGATACCATTTTTTTCAAACCGATACGAGTAAGAGTATTCACATTTGTGTACTTGCCGATACCGAGTACCGATACCGATATTTCTACCGCAAAAGTAACTATAGGCTCCGAGAAAAGAAGACAGAAGACTATTTTAGAACACAGGTTAGAAGACTGTTTTTATTTTCTTCTCTGCTTGTTTTAACAAGTCTAAAAATAAATAATAATGAGTAAAATAATAAATGTATTAACACACAAACCACTGTTAATTTAACATAAAAGCAAGCAGTTACTGCGTGCATGGTCTGACATTACTGAATGCACGCAAAGTGCGCTCCCTTAATAGCCTAATTCCTAAAAAGCTGACAGTTCATCGCGATCTCACACATCTGTTATTATCAATGAAGCTGACTGCACAATGAATCTTTCATAATATCCACACTTTGTTTGTTATAATTAGAGGATTTGCCAGAATACAGAATTCAGCACTGAACAAAAAAGTTGAGCGGTGAGGGGAGTCTATCTTAAATGCTTCTGATTGGCCATTGTGTTCAAGAAATCAACACATGACTGTGATTGGCTACATCGCTCAACGCTGCAAACATGTTATGAATAGAAACTCTGGCCTGTAAATCGTTTCTATTTTGTTTTAGTTGTTATTCTTGCTTTTCTGCAACAGGTGAATAAAAATCTATTAGTTTTAATATGTTTTATTCATAGATATTTCTAGTTTGCGGGAGTCCCGCGAATCGTTTTATTCTCCCGCAACCCGCACACACAGAGTGAGTGAATTATCACCCGCGCCCGCGCTCGCACTCGCACTCGGCCATCAGATCTAGTCCTGCGCCGCACTCTATTGCGTTGGGAGTGCACGTCCCTACGCCTCAGTTCACCTCGACAAAGCACTCGCGGCGGCCAGTTTCGTTTAGCAAAATGTACGTGGTATCGGGGAGTTGGTATCGGCGAATTTTTATGAGTATGAGTACGAGTATATGAGGACAGTATGGACCCGACCCCCGATGCCAGTATCGGTATCGGGCCATCCCTAGTCACAATAATTGCGAAAAATGGCTACCCCAGTAAAAAAAATTATTTGTTTCTTTTGTAAACTGGCAAATACAAAGCAGCTAAGCACAAATGAGCTATTTTGGGTGGTGTCGCAGCACTATAGTCATAATATAATTCAGCTTATTGGTTCAAAGAATACCACAGTCGCGTCAAAGTCACGAGTCGTGCCCCGCTGGTCTAATCCATATGCACATCTGCTGTGGGGAATCGCCGGAGTAATCCCATATGGGCGTAAATTAGAGAGAAAGAGAGAGGGGGCATCCTTAAGGCGGAGGTGTTGACTTGAGGCAGGGCTCCTGTGGATATGACTCTGGCACTGAAAGACTATGGCCCTGCTCCAACACCTAGTGGGCTGTCTAACTGAAATGGAACCTTAAAAGTGACTGATCTGAAGCGCTCTTTACAAGGACCAACTCCATTCATGATCATTTACGAGCATCACACAAATACTGTTCGACTCGACTCGAGTCGACTGAGGTCTATATCTGATTCCAATACAGTGCGGTATTAGCATGTTGCTAAGCTTGAAATCATGATTGAAAAGAAGATGCATTGCACACAAAAATTTAATTGTATGTTTTTTTTATTCAAAACTTTAAGCGAAATAAAATAAAAGGTTGCACTTTAGATTAGGGTCTAATTCTTACTATTAACTAGCTGTTAACTATGACTTGTGCCTCAATAAACTCCTAATGATAGTTGTTAAGTTTAGGAATTGGGTAGGATTAAAGGATATACTGCAAAATATGGTCATGCAGATGTGCTTTATAAGTACTAATAAACAGCCAATATCCTAGTAATATGCATGCTAATACAAAACTAGTTAATAGTGTGAATTGGACCCTAAACTAAAGTGTTACCAAATAAAATTATTAAAAGAAATACAGTTTTAGTTGTTCAACAGAATGAATTTTTATGCTTGCCAACCTAGGTCAGTGATTTTAACTTATATTATGAATGAATTATAAATATAAAGCAGAATTTGTGATCAAATCACTTACCAAATATCTGTGTCTGAACGGCATAAAAATGCATGTACAATAATAAATAAATAAATGATCCAAAACTCTCTCCCACGGGCCCCATCCTTAAGGCAAGTGTGCACACCTAATGACTGATGGTCAGCTACATTTCAAATTGGTTTCATTGAGATCTGGGACTGCTTGTCGCAAACAATCTCGCCAACTAAAAGGCAAGAAGTATGAGTGTTGTATAGTGTGCTTGGCTTAAAGGCAGCATCATTTAGCAGACAACCCTTTGGAACAGCCTTCACATCATTAACAGGCCTAAAAATGTTGTCTAGGTAGGCAGCTCAATAGGGTTTAGATCATGCCTCAGTAAACCTGAGGTATCTCAAATGACCTTTTAAACTAGCAAACCTATTCTACCTGCTCATTTTGCCAGTGCATGGGCACAATGCATGTGACAGCACAGATATAAATAGCTGACTATTTACTGTAACCACACTTGTACGATCAGCCCATAGATGCACTGATGACAGCTACACATGTGCTTATCTGCCTCTTCACACTGCATGCGATGATGAGCTGAGTGCGATTTGAATTCGCACTGCTAGCACAGCACTGTGCTGATGTAGTTACACCCCATCCACTTCCCCCTCAACTCCCCCACGCTAATCGTTGCAGTGCCCAAAACTGCTGGCCGAAACAAAACGAAAAGTTGAGCTTTTAATGAAGAGGCGCGGCCTTGTCATCTGTTTTTCCTGACACTTGGATGGAGCAGCATTGGACCGTGTCTGCTCAAAGATAGAGAGGAAAGTGAGAGAAAAAGTGTTTAATTGCTTTGACCAAATGCTCAGGGGAAAGAGGCGAAAAACTTTGATAGAGGGACCAAAAGACTTGCCTAGAATCAGGGTTCTCAAATCTCAAGCATTGGCCGTGAGACACATGCAATTCAACCAGTTCACACACTCACGCCACACTGTGCATGTCTCACGCTGAAAAGGCAATGCCAACCAAGTTGTCCTGCAAGCTTTATATATAACGTTATATACAAGGCGCAGGCACACAAAGTGAAGTTTCCTGCCGCCAGCACGTATCTCGGCCAGATTGCGTGCATTACTAGGCAACATAGATGCGCGAACACACAGAAGTTGACGGAACATTCTCAGCCACCGTACGTTCGTTACTAGGTAACCAACAAAATCGCGCGAACACACATCGTGATGGAGAAGGGAAGTTGGAAGAAAGCGCGCCTAACATTTTTAGGCTAGAACATTTAATATATAGCCCATCGTATACATCTGAAAACTAAGGGAAATGTTAGTGGGTATGGGAAGGAATGAAGATGTATTTCTTCATTTTATTTAAAATTATATGTTATACTGCATTAATAGTCTTTCTAGTTCCATTAAGGCTACATGTATTAAAGCAGGGTGCTCTGGGTAATATTTTATATCCTGTCAAAACATATTTACAATTGGCGATATTTTTGTAATTTTTGTATATTTGTAATTTTGAAATATAACATTAAGGAGTGTATTTGATGTGATGAATTGCTCTGTCGTTTATCAGATTTACCAATTGTTATCATTTCAATTTGTGCTGGTTAATTATGAACAATGGGTAAAATTGGGGGGCGGGGCAGGGGCGGGGCTCCATTGGGGCTCCTCCCCTAACCGCATGTGATCTCACTCAAAGCTTTTGATAAAACTTGAGAACTTGTTTTGGATCAGTATTTCATTTGATTTGTAAAGAAAGTAATACTTTAATCAAGTAAGGATGCATTAAAATAATTAATGCTACAATCGCTCAATGTTAAAAAAGTTTATATTTCAATAAAAGTCATATCGTAAAATTAACACTTTAATCGCAATTAAATATTAAATAAATGCAAAGAAATAATAAAATAAAAATAAATTTCTTGTGCTTTTCCAGTCAGTCATCAGTAGATCAGATTTTAACCACGCAGACAACATTATACTGGACACAATTAAAATGTGTATAAGAAGAATGATAACGGTTTCTTTAGCAGCAAATCAGCATATCATTGTTATTTCTGAAGGATCATGTGACACTGAAGACTAGGGCAACGATGCAGAAAATTCAGCTTTGCATCACAGGAATAAAATACATTTAAATATATTAAAATAGAAAACAAGTTTAATATAAATATGTTTTAAATTGTAATACTATTTTATATTAAAATATTTGTACAATATTTTTGATCACATAAATGGTGTGCAGTCTTGGTGAGCAAAAAAGACTTTTTTCAAAATCATTACCAAACCAAAACGTTTGGGTATATCTGGTATTTAGAAAATATGCAATTGATGATGTTTTCAAGATCATACTGATTTTTCAATACACACCTTTAAGTAAATACTATATTTGGTATTCTTAAAATATCTTTTGGTCTTTCTTACTGAGCTAACAAGTCAAATCACCCATAAATGTTACATTTATCCCATCCCTTCGGTCACCTTTAGCGCTTTAGCGCACATCTTGCAACATCAGAGTTGCATTTTCAAAGCAGCTTGTCAAGGTAAATTTAAAAAAAACAAACACACATCTTAAGACTAAATAAAAAAATAAAAATTGGATTAAAAAATATATTATCGCACAACACAGAATTATTGCACATCTAATTCCTTCCTGAACCAGAACCTTTAAACTGCTCTGGACTTCCTGATTTTCTGTTTGTTGCATCCGGCACAATCAAACCCGAGCCATTGAATCTCCATATTTACCTCCCTGTTATGATGCAACAAAAGGATTTTGTCTTTGCCTTGACCTTTGGTTGAATAGAGCGTTTAATTGAATACATCATTGTACTGAATGTAACAGCAGTGGGTGGTGGACTGAATCAGGCCTTTGCTTTGTGGCAGGATGTAATTTGTATGTACCAAACTGCTGCCACCTGTGGTCGAGAACAATCTACCCTGACGTCAAAATCTGACACCAATGTAAGAGGTTACAGCTAGAGCGCAAACATTTATGGGACAAAATATCTAGGGTAAGCAGGATTAATGATGCCTTCAATTTCCACTTGGAAATTACGAGGATAATTATTTGCCTGCTAAATGACCAATAAGGCTAACATTTTAATTTAATACTATAATGTCTAAATCAATTAAAATCACAAAGCATAAAAAGGTCATTTTAAAATGCTACAAATGCTATTTGCTAACGATAACATTACTATTTATCTAAATGGAAAAAATGGAAAATTGAGCATTTACAACTAAAAATCCAGTATAAGGTCTGTCATCAACCTTCATTCCAAAACTGTATGACTTCCTTTCTAATGTTGATCTCAAAATAAGATATTTTGAAGAAGCCAGACCGTTTTTGTGACCTTCCTCTGTATGGACAAATAACCCCAAAACATTGAGACATTTCTTAAAATATATCTTCTTTTACACAGAAGAAAGAAAGCCATGCAGATTTGGATTGACATGAGGGTGAGCATATGATGACAATGTTCGATTTTAGGTGAACTAGCCTATCCATTTAAACGGCGAATCTAGACTGCCATCGACAATAAACTAATTAAAAAGGCACTTTCTCGAAGAAGTAACAGCCGTTATCAAACATTTGGCATTTAAATCGTTTACTTAATATAATATGGGTATCATCCTCAATGCCGCCTTCTCAGGAAATACGTGATTGGAAGGGCTTTTCCACTCTAATCAGGTTTGATTGAACAAGGTTACATCACCACGACCCTGGCAGCGAGATCCCTGCAGACAAAAGGACAGAGCACTGAATCATGGGTAATCAAAGTCTGTGTGCTGGAAATGAGGAGATAAATGTGTGTGGAAGATGTTGGCTTCAAACAAGTTGAGTAAGTCAGGACAATACAATTAGAACTCTGAAAAAAGTCTCATGGAGACAATCGAAGTCCTACATCAGATGGATGCAATTGCCATCAAAAGCATCATAGAGCCGTATGTGGATCACCGTCCTTTTGTAACCAAGCAACAAAAAGCACTATTTCTCCTTTACATAGACTACATAATAAAACAATGAACTCAAGACTAAGTCTATTAAGTCTTATTCATGTCTGAATTTAAAAGGAAAAATCAGTCATTATATACTCAACCTCAAATGTCATTTTAGGCTCATTCATCCTCAAGCATTATTCACTTAAATAACAAAGGTTCTTATGAAACCTCACACAACTACTTCCCCGATACTATAGGCACTGGTGCAAAGCTTCTAGTCTGGATTTGGTTTAGTACTCTGGGCTGGACTGAGTCCTGTGTGGCTAAGAAGGGTCAACCCATTAGGGCGATTAAACTTAGACCCTCTCTCTCTATCCATCAATCTCAATGTTCTGACATGTCTCATCCTCACTACATCATTTCTCATCACCTTCTAATTCCTCAGTCTTCAGCAGGATAATTACAATACACTCCTTATGCCGGGCGTACACCAAAGGATTTTCACAGTCCCAGACTAAAGACCGGCAGTCTTTAGGAATCTTACTGGAGTCTCGGCGCGCTCCCGTCATCTCGATCGTTAAATGTGAGGTGATAATTACGCACTTGAACGAGGAAGGATCAGTTCGTGGGTCACCTGTAAAGTACGTCAATGCAAATTTTACAAGCTACTTGCTAAAAGGCAACATATTCACATATTCTACACATTTGGCATTATAATTAAGTTTAGGATGACTATAGCATCCATCCTCTCTCTTGAACCATAATCCATGTCACAACCAGATATATATACAATGATGAGCCAAAACATTATGACCAGTCACACGTAAAGTGAATATTGTAGATCTCCTAACAAGACCACATATTAATGTCTGGGTAGATTAGATGGTGTGCAAACAATCAGGTCTCATAATCAAAATGTTGGGCAAGAATAAAGACTTGAGCGATTTTGACAAGAGCCAAATTGACTGGGTCAGAGTATCTCTGATCACTGAAGCAGCAAGGCTTGTGGGTTGTTCCAGGTCAGCAATTGTGAGAATTACCAACAGTGGTCCGAGGAGGGACAAACCAGCGATAGGGTGTTGGGCACCCAAGGCTCATCGATTCACAAGGGCAATGAAGGCTATCCTGTCTGGTCCAAGCCAACAGAAGGTCTACTGTGGCAGAAGTCACAAAAATTGTAATGATGGTTGCGAAAAGAATGTGTCACAACACACAGTCCATCACACTCTGCTGCGTAACTGCCGACCAATCAAATACTGCCTATGATGACCCCTGTCCACCGTCGCCTAACATGGACATGTACAGTCTATTCAATTCAATTCATATTGCTTTATTAGCGTGACATAATTGGGTACATAATGCCAAACCATTGCACAAAAAACAAAAAAACAACATATATAAAATACATTCATATATATATATATATATATATATATATATATATATGTATACAGTACACATTAATATTACACTGATGCGGATGAGTTCACTCAGTACCTCTTAGTTTGCTGATATCATCACTGCCTTGGTTATCATGGCCTCTAATCATGGCCTCTCATTACAGAAATCAATATCCAAAGACACCACCCTCATTCCCATGCATGAGATTTGGGTCACAGCTGTATGCAATTTAGCAAATCAAGACAATTATACCACTGGTACATATCAATTAAAAGAGACTGACACTTCAGAGCGGGGCAAGTTCTCACATGGGGAACTTGACATTATAATTGTTACCAGGATGCACCGTGGGACGACGACAAGCTGGAGGAGGGAGTGTGATGCTCCGGGCAATGTTCTGCTGGGTCCGGCCATTCATTTGGCCGTAAATTTAAAACATGCCACCTACAAAAACATTGTTGCAGACCAGGTACAGCCCTTCATGACAATGGTGTTCTTTGGTGGAAGTGGCCTCTTTCAGCAGGATAATGCACCCGGCCACACTGCACACATTGTTCAGGAATGGTTTGAGGAACATGATGAAGAGTGCAAGATGTTGCCCTGGCCCTCCAAACTCCCCAGATCTATATCCAATTGAACATCTGTGGAATGTGCTGGACCAAAAAGTTTGCTTTAGGGCGGCTCCACCATGAAGGATCTGCTGCTAATGTTTTGGGGCCAGATACCACTGGACACCTTAAGGGGTCATATGGAGTCCATGCCTCGGTGGGTATATATATATATATATATATATTGTAAATACTATAATATTTACATAATTCAATCATATATACACTATATTATAACTAATATGGATAAAAGAGGCTGTTAAATGAAAAAAAGGGAAATTTATTTAATTATATAAATATCATATTAATCATTTATTAAACATAATACTAATTTTTTTTTCAACTGACATGCTGCTCACATTTGTAATAAGATAACAGCGCCCCCGATTAAATAAACCAAAGACCCCCAACAACCTCTCATTTTCCCATTAATCCCAAAGGATAAGCCGGGAAGCCACCCTTCACTGGCTTTTATTATTTGTGTCTGGATAAATGCTGCACTGGCTATGAGGGGAGAGGCCAAGGTAATGAAATTATTCTCACCACACTTTATGACATAGCACCAGAAGCCGAGGGCTACACATTTTGTATATTTTTATGGTAAGACCTGTCTTACCTAAAGAATACAATCTGTAATCCATTTATACCTTGAATTTAATGCAGGATCAGTGAACTAAACCACTATTAGTTTAAACTCAAATTTCACATATACAGTAGGTAGGTGTACGCTAATACAGAGTCTATCGCTGATGCTATATTTGTTCCTCGCTTCATGCAAACACTATCAACAAATCAAGTTTTGTGCTCAACTAACCCTACATAGCTATACACACACACCAACCCACAGACATACACACAGCTTTGGAGAATGCACACACAGCAGCCAACAGCACTGAAGATGCTTCGCTACGCCAACACTAATATTGACTCTGCACTGTGTTTAGTCTGGAGAGGAATGCAGAAGGAATACTAAGAAATATCTTCTGTACAACATGGAGTGCTAGAAACACTCCTTGAATTTGACTTTTAATAATATGGGTGAAAATACAGAGGAAGAAAAAGCAAGCGACAAAGAAAAGCGGTCACAAAAAGCAGGAGAAAAAGCTAAATGCAAATATTTACATTCAACTAAACATATAATTGTGTGTAGTTAGGATAACAATCACTCCTCATGTCATGTGTTACTGACACCAAAGGCTGTTCAATCAAACTCAAAATCATCTATCACTTGGTAGAAGGTATAGTTAAAATAAACCGATGAAATTTCACTTGCAATGAAAATAAACATGGTTTGCGCTAGTGGTGGGAATCACAGTGTACCTCACGATACTATACACGGCTCACGATACCGATAGTATCACGATACAGCAATTCTGTGATAATCAATATAAAGACAATCCTATAATGATACATCACAACATCTGTCTAACTATGAAAACAAAATGCCCATGAATAGGTTAAGTGCAGGTTTTCTCTCTTAAGTACAAACTGTTTGAAAACAGCACCAAACGTTTTTCAGTCTGTAAATTCAATTGAACATTTTATGTAAATTAAAAATTTTCAATGAGATTAGGGTGATGGGGTTGCAAGTGGCTTTGCATGTTTGTGGTATTATTACCTGTGCACTTTTCCACAGGCAATTCTTGTATATCCCGTACTCTACGTCTACATTTTGTTTGTCTCATCAAAGGTAGGCTGAAGTGGGTCCAGACTTTGGACTTAATCGTGGCTTGGGCATCTATTATTTTACTCACACTGACTGCTTTCTGCAAACCTGTTAAAAAACTCTTTTTAGGCTAGTTAACTTATGTTCACGTTTCCCTCATTCCCTCAAGGAGCCATGAAGTAGCGACGCTGGGAGCAGGAATAAGCGCCCTATTTTATTAATTAAAATATTGATATTTGGCCCCAGTGTATCGATTCTCATATCGCACAGAGGACAACAATATATTGCCCTATCGATATTTTGTCCCACCCTATTTTTCTCCAAACATACCTGATGAGAGCATAAAGAAAAATCAAGAGACAATGGCAACATCTGTTGTAAATGAATTGAGAAAATTTGTCAATTCAACTCAGGCTCATTGGAAATACCAATACCTATATGCAAATTTCACTGCAGTTTCCAGTTGAAATGAACACTATACAGGCAGTAAAACACCAACAACTTTTTCATTCCTTTTCACACAAATGATGGCAGATTATCAATCAACAAAGAATTATTTTCGCATGGTATTGAGCACAATACTTTCATGAACTCACTTTTACTATAGTGCATGGCTTGCAAACTGACATTTGCATAATCTGCTCCATATGACATATAGAATTTGCTCAGTAGCTCACCTGGTACAGCATTGCACTTGCGATGGTTACGAGCCCCGTGAAACACGAGTCACAACACTCCTCAAAAGAGCTCAAAGTCTCAAAGGAAGCCAAGAAGGCATTCTATGTAAGGGATAATCCACGGCTAACGATTTTAATGTACTTAGCATCGCGTCGGGTGGTTCTTTGCCTCCACGTCATTCAATAAAAACAGTAAATGTACAGCTAGCCATGGATTATCCTGCTTTTACCATTGTGATTTTGCCAACATTGACAACTTAAAGCTATTATTGATGTTTGCAGCGGGGGGTTTTTTACGGTTATTTCCGTCAGTTACAGCTCGTTTGGTTTAGCATTCAGTCCGCTTTTAATTAATAAATGATAGCATTTATTTGAATTAATTATCGAGAGAGAGAGAGAGAGAGAGAGAGAGAGACATACATGCCTCTGTTCAGCATCTTACTCTCTATTAACAACGAAGCTGAGAGTTTAATGCATTAAAATAACAAGGTAACCCCTCATTGCTGAGAAATATAATGTAGTGATTCAGTAGCGAAGCTATTTTATTAGTAAAAGCCGCGGGCAGCGTTGATAACGAACTTCTGTGGTCCTATATATATATATCATCCTGCAGCCTCCTTGCAAGTTTGCCAAAGACCCCTGTTTGAGAACCACTGGTTTAAAGTACAATTTTGTTTACAACTTTATTATGAACAATTGTGGTACTGTGTTTGGGCTTCCAAATTTAAATTCAGGGTCCTGAAGCAAAATCAAATCAAGACCTACTGCGGTAAACAAGTGTGTTGCTTTCAAAGCGTCTCTGCGTTGCATGCTTAGATTGTTCAGATTGTTCATGCTGTGGCTGTATCTGGGAAATAGACTGTCAGGACAGAAAAGGATAGATTGTGGCGCTTTAAATCAGGGGGGAAATCTCTCAGGATGTTTTCCATAGGGAGCACCTCTCTGCTAATGATGAGACAAGCTGATACTAATCACACATGCACAAACACAGAAACATGGCACATCACGCACACTCAAAATGAGCAAACCTAAAAACAACAGGAGGTAAACCATGCCACGGTATTTTTAGTACAGAGGGTAACCAAAAATAAACCTCTATAATCCACAAACAAATATCAATACAGATGGCTAAACAAGCATCTGCAGCACCTGTTGAAAAACGCTCAGATGAAATCATCATCTCTAAAGCTACAGTCTCTTGCTGAACTCATCAATGCCTTGGTTATCATGGCCTCCCTTTACAGAAATCAATATCTAAAGAAACTGTCCTCATTCCAATGCATGAGAATTGGGTCACAGCTGACCAGTGCATGCAATTCAGCACATCAAGACAATATACCACTGGTGCATATCGATTAAAAGAGACTGACAGTTTAGACCAGGGTAGGTTGTCACATGGGGAAGTTGGCATTATTGTTATTATTACACAAATTAACAGTTTTTTAATTATGTAATAATAATAATAATAATATGCTACACAGCGATTGCTGGTCACATAAATGGTTTGATGTTGCTACCTTTTCAATTTTGGCTGTTTTTATTAATTATTTTATCATATAAGTTCTGCTGAAACGTCTATATCATGCTGTTTAATGGCACGTTCTTATTGTGACAACATGTACCGCAATTGGGGCATGTTGTCACAAAAGATCAACGGTTTTTCATTTGTTTCTAGACAAAAAGGTTGAAATTTTTTATGGGATTTTTTTTTTTTTAAATTTAGCCAAGACATTAAACTATGAGATTATACAGAAAATTACTTTCAACAATAAATCCACCATGAGAAATATTCGCTGGAGTTAAAAAAAAAAAAGAAAAGAAAGTGTGCCCCGGTTCACATATCCATTAGGTACCCTTCGTCAACACAATAAAGATTATAGTTTTAGGCGCTATTCCGTATTAAAATGACATGACTTCTAGATTGTGTAGCATCCCAGTGGACTATAGAATACAATTAAAACCACGTTTAATTAAAATACTATCAATAAAAGCCACTGTCCTAACATGATGTATTTATAAAGCGCTCGCGCCTCCAGAGGAATGCGCGCGCTCAATCCTACTGCTGGTTAACGCCTTTAAACCTTCAGTTCAGACTTAAACAACAATATCAATATCAGACTTAAACAACATCAATATGGTGATAGTTTAGTGCTGAACTCAATCCTTAATTAGATTAAAACTGTCAACCCTGCCTATTCTATGTACAACTCTACAAACTCTGAGTGCGCATTTTTGCGCGAGCTCCTTCCGATTAAAAACGTAACGCAACTGCATGATGGATGTGTCAAACAAAAGCGACCCTTAACTGCAAACAATAATGATGATAAGAAGCATAAAGAAACGTATCAAGCAGTTTGCATTAGTTTTGGGCCATTAAACACTTTAAATACTCGCCTGGTAGGTGTAAAATCTTGTCCCGTTCGGCGGGTGCACCTTTGGGGAGTTAGTCCCCGTGTTCATGTCTGAGAAAATCATATTTCCCCCCAATGCAACGCAGAGGTGATCAGCAGTATGTCTCCAGCTGCACAGTATGAATTAAATCCTTGTCGTCAAGTTCAACTGACCAGGGATCAGTGCCTCCCCAACTGACGCTGGACTCCTCACATCCACATAGAATGAAATAAATTATAACTGCGCTCCTTTTAATGCACGCTACATGAATAATAAGTCAGTGAAACGCTGACATAATCAATCAGGGATGTGAAATGTCAGTGATATACAAAGCAGCAGCTCCATGATCACAGCACGGATGCTGTGTACCCGTGTGCTGGACCAGCCCATCTGTTCGATAAGCTGCTGCCTCCGAACATCATTATGCAGCATCATTGCCGGTAAACCAATCGGATATTCGAATCAGATGTGGGCGTGGCTACAAAAGGGACTCTCCTTGTTGATGCTCGGAGATAGTGAGTTGCATATTTATGAGCTGCGATTATATGTTTTAGGGTCCCGTAAACAAATATGTAAAAGACCTCTAGGGAAACAACGCTCCTTATTTTAAAGTATTTGATGATAACACCAGGTGCTAAGTACTTTATGACTATTTTGTAGGAGGAAACCAGGGCTACAGTAGTTGTCACTTTTTACTCCAGGATATATTTCTCAGGGTTCTTTTTAAATTAAATTAACCATATCGTTTTATATTTATAATTGTATAAAATAGTGATAGTTTCTATACTATATTATAATTAAATTAAATTAAAATTAAATTAAACTGTAAACAAATTCTTTTCATGTTTTGTCATCGCAAATTTATTCTTTTGTCAAATCAACTTTCTATTTATTAATTGTAATTCTATTTCTATTTTTCTCCATTGTATGAACTCAAATTTTTTATTTCAATGAACTCAAAATTTTAAGGCAACCAGGTAACTAACAGTATTTTTTTTACAGTAGTCACATGCACTAAAGTCTAAGCAACAGAAACTTAATTTCCACTGCTTTTGTTCAGAAAAGAAGAAGATACTGTAATTTAACATAAGCCCCATTAATGGTAATATTGTCAAACGGGGTTAGCTGTCACAGGAAAATTGCTGTTTATTTGAGATGAAAAGCTTGAAAGCCATTTCCCCCCAAAGAATTCCAATAAAATAAATAAAAAAGTAAATTGTAAGTCATCACAAAGTATAAGAAACAAAAGCTACATAGCCTTCCTAGTTTAGAATGGTGTCTGTATATGAAATATAATATAATAACAATTATAAATTAAAATACGAAAAAGCAGAAAACTTTCATGTCTTCTGCTTAGCAAAGATGTCAGCAGACTTTCAACAAAAAGACAAGCTATTACTTGTGTAAATTGACCAAAGTGGGCACAGTTAATCCGTCAACTCCGATAAACATGACCAGTTACGGGCTAACTATAAATCACAGTGGATGTTTTTCCCAACAAGCACCAAACCCATTCCTCTTCCTTCAAAGTGATCTTGTGTGGTTTGAATTGCAACGTCACAGGGAATTTTGGCAGAGATCTTTACTCTGACCTATAAGCGAAAACAAAATACTGAATGTGTGAAATAAGCACTAAAAATATTAGTGCAGAACATAAGTATTCTCTTGCAATTATTTAAGATTGTTCCAAATAAAACTGCATTAGACTTTCAAGGTCTCCACAGTCCCAGACCTGCTTTTAAAAATAAGAGTTTTTAGGATCAATATAATTGCCCAATTCACCTCTTTAAAAAAATGTCAATGCAACCATTTATGACATTAGCATTGACTTAAGCTTCCTTTCAGTTAATAAAAGAGCTCTTTTAATTCAGTGTTTCTACTGACATGGGCACACAGGAGGGACTCATTCAATTTGCCTCCATCTTGGCTTTTCTGAAAATAAATGTAGCCATTGTTGAGGAAGATAATCAAATCTGCAAAGCCTGGCTTAGCAGAAGTCCATTTACTGGACTTTATTCAATCATTTTCATATGTGCCTCTCAACATGTATGTGCCATGACAGTCAGCACACTCCTTGAACTGTACACGTCACATAAGGGCATTTATAGATTATAAACCAGTAACTAATCTGATGGGATAACCATGCGATACCTGCAGTTGACAATACAATCACAATTTGTGGTTACTAAGGTCTCTAAATGGTTTTAGCCTGATGCAATGCAGTTGCTAGCCCACCGTATGACTCTAGACATGCAGTATCTCCTTTTAAGTATGGGTTATTTCCTCTTATTTAAGTGAAACTGGAAGTAAACAGTACTGAAATTCACATCCAAAAGGGCATCTGAGGGCATTTTTTTCCATATCAACGTATATTTTGTCCTTGTCTAGAGACTAGCAATCATCTCTAAATGAGTTTCGGGTTTCAGTGTATGACTAAAATAAAGAATAATGGTGCCATTTTTATGATTTCTGTTGTAATTCTAGTATAAAGGTTTAAAACCCTTGTGAAATGTGCTTTAACGAAACAATGAACATTGTTTCCACTAATGGGCCTCAGTAACAGTCTTACGAGACAATATTACAAAGGCAGCCGAAAGATATGAACATGCTCCAATGGATTATTTCGAGCATCTCTCTAAAATCTTTCCTCCCCAAAGGGGAAGAAGAGGTGGGACAGATCTCTGCTTACAAATGTCCTGCCAGGGTACAGAGGCTTAGAGATGCACCAGATGGGGCTTCTGAGCAAACTGAGAGGACACGGAGGAGAGAGAGAGAGAGAGAGAGAGAGAGAGAGAGAGAGAGAGAGAGAGAGAGAGAGAGAGAGAGAGAGAGAGAGAGAGAGAGCGTGGGCTCTCCCCTGGGTGCCAGGCCAGGAGGCTTGGATCGTGGCCGCAAAACACGCCAAGCCTTGTCACTCTCCCTGCTATAAAAACAGCAGCAGCCTCTGCTAGCACAGATGCGTCTCCTTCACTACTGCCTGAAAAACAATTCCAGTCTAGCCAAAGAGAATTTTTTTCACTTAAATATTTCTAAACACGTGTTTGTCTTAATATCCATGACTTTGAAAAAAGTGAACATGCATGTAAGATGTGTGTTGATGGTAATGAGATGTATGTGAAAGGACTTGGACTGAAAGCTTATTGGTTGAAAAACAGCCAATGAGATCTCTCTGTGCTGTTCTATTACGTCACTAATAAGATTACAAAGGAACTCTATCCAAGACTTCCCTGGTTCTTTCCAATGCAATCATTCAGCCTCTCTGATAAAAAAAAAAAAAAGAATTCTGACGAGTCATGTGAGTCAATCTGTAACTAACTGCTCAGAATTTAAGAGCCTGGTGATTTGAGAAATAATGATGTGTCAGCTTAAAAGCTAAAAAAAAAAAAAAAAGATACAGAGACAATTGCAAGTTTAGAGAACAATTATTATTTTCAAAAAATTCTGTGTAAGGATGGTTCTTTCTGGTCATTAGTATATATACAGTATTGTACAAAAGCTTTTTACCAAAAAGGAATATTGAAAATGTCATTTAGTGTTCAAATATTTACTTCCACTATTTACTTTTCATATTGTGCAATAACAACTGTAGAACTGTATGAATTTAAATTCTCTCATAATTTGCCCACCTATTAAAAGTCTAAGTAATCCACATAACAAGCGTCAAAAAGTACATTTAATTTAGGCTTTTATTCACATATAAAACGCACATATATAGTAAAGCTCAACCTTATTTGCATGACACTCAAGGGCAAACCTCATTGCTTATTGTGTGTCAAGAAAGGAAGTTTGAGCTTTAGTTTACCATATTTGACGTGCCATGTGCATTGATCAATGCTTATAAATGAGCAAAAGCCTTGTGGGATTGGAACTAAATAGTGACTTTTCATTTTTGCGTGAACTACTTATTTAATAGAACTATTTCAAAATATATATTATGTATTTCTACAATGGCATTAAAATTATTAATCCATACTACACACAGTCATACAGTACTATACAGTATATACACTGCACAACAAGTGCAGTACAGAGATTACCACAAAAAATAGAACAAAAAAGACCCCCTCCTTCAAATTAGCTTGATCATCTCCTACACACACTCCGATCTGAGCCTTAACAGGATGTGCAAAACATGAGCTCTCACAACAATCAAATGGGCAAAACAAATCCATTTCCAGTTCCTAGGTGTTCACTGATCCGTCTGATTCCATAAGGACTAGCAAGCATCCGTGCCTGAAAACACTACACCACAATTAGAGCCACAATTAATGTGTGTGTGTGTGTGTGTGTGTGTGTGTGTGTGTGTGTGTGTGTGTGTGTGTGTGCGCGCGCACGCGTGTGTGTGTGTGTGTGTGTGTCTGTGTCTGTGGTATGGAGCAAAGCTGATGTCTAATTAAAAGGAAACATCTAACCTTTCTTTTACAAGAGCTTGTTGCAGACAGGTAAAACTGTCCTTATTAGAGTCACTGTCTACAGAGACACAACATGCCATTCCACAAATGTAATATTAACACATATTGATTCTATCAGCTAGTACCTGAATATCTCCAACACATCCCCTTATTGCTAAATGCAATTTACATGGATCAATCACAACAAATTATACAGTACAATAATGATTCATATGTGTGTTAATACAGGCTTATTCCTTCATATAGTATGTAAGATACTCAGGGAACATAAATCTCCAAAGAGTATTATTACGTGTGCCTTGAAACACTATTGCCGTCATCTAATGCTCACTTAAACTAAATCCATAAAAAGCTAATATTTTACTTAAATGTTAAATGTTATCTTTAGAAAATCTTTTTCATACTGTACATTATCATGTTATGATGCCTAAATTCACTACAATGTCTGATTTGAGTTTTTAAATGTTTTATTTAGACAATATAGTATAGAATTTTAGTTATCAGCCATAATATGGAAATAATTATAAAGCTTATCAGTTTCAGACAGAATTGTAATATTGGTACAGACAGATATTGTGGCAACAAATATGTAGTTAATTTAAAAAGTTGTGTGACTGACAGATTGACAGCTGCTTGACTGAGACAAGGGATGCGTTTTGATTTGTGCAAATAAAAAGATCTCATATCTAGCAGGTAATGTTGCCAGGGATCCAGTGTCAGCATAACATTCCAATGTAGGCAGGATATTACAAAAGGGAACAGCTATATCTTTATATTGTGAGTGCTATGCAACAATCTAAAGCAATACATCCCATTCCAAACCAAACAAACTACGCACGCCCTGAAATGTGTGTGGATTTATGTGTGAATGTAGATATTGGGGGTTTAATGAATTGTTGTATATTTTAAACCATGGCTCTGATTATGCAAACATAATCTTTTGCAACATTAGACAAATCCATGATTCTGTATTTATAAATATAGTATGCAACATAAAACACTAGTACTGAATAAATAAATGCTGCAATGTGCTACATTCCCAGTTGTTTTAATAAATAGGCTGTATGTATTTTGAGTTTAAAGTGTAGAACTCTTGAAATGTCAAATTGCTTCATTTGTGGCATAGAATAAAACAATCTGCAATAGTTACATAACACTCTTCCACACATACCTACACAAATATTGAGATCATACTCAAAACCCCCAAAAATAATTTAGTGCATGCTATTTGGTCCCCCTAAAGTAAAGTAACGTAAAGTAAAGTAAAAAAGTTAAGTTAAGTTAAAGTAAAGTAAGGCAAAAAATCGGTTGTTGACCTCAGCCAGGTTGATAACTGCCACCTAACCAGATCTAATATTATTTTTTGTGTTTTTCTCAGCGCATGTGTCTATAATGCATTTATTAAATATTGTTGAGTGATTCTGTTGAGTAAGCGCAAAAGAGTTATGGTTATGGTTGCCATTACTCAGAGGCAATAGCAGAGATCCCTTTTGACCATTGAATTTTCCAGTCATGTATTATTGGATAAAGATTTTTAAATTCACTTTGTAGGGGTTGCTGGGGTGGATTTCCATTTGTAACAGTCTGTATTTAAAGGAGCCGTATGTAAGATTGTGGCCAAAACTGGTACTGCAATCACTTTCAAATTACTGTAGAGCGGTGTATCCCCTCTCCCTCCTCCTTGACTCGAGGTTGCCAGATAGGCTGCAGGATACAGCAGGAACGTAGGCTGCTACAAGAAGCTTTTTCTGTTAATTACGTTTATGCTTCAAATGAGAGATGTTTTGCAAAGTAATTATATATCGCATAAATTTACTAATAGCGATTAGCCAAATATAATAGTAAAGATGTACGCTCGTATGTGACAGTACATTGTTAGAACCAGAGATGGGGGACTCGAGTCACATGACTTGACTCGAGTCAGACTCGAGTCGCAAATTTAAGGACTTGAGACTTGCTTGACTAAATTAAGAAAATGACTCGACTTGACTTTGACTTGAGATCCAATGACTTGAGACTTGACTTGACTTGAACTGTATGACTCGAGAATGACTTGATATACATTTATCATCGCAACATCAATTGATGAACAAAATGAAAGGAACGGAACCATTGACGCCAGTCATCAGATTCTGCGCGATTGCGTTACACTGCACAAGCCCAGAAAAAACATACATCGCGGTGAGCGCGCTAAATACAAAAACATCTCCCAGCATCGTTTCTTTTTGGATATAAACACTAGAAATTGACTATATTCATACAAGAAGATTTGCTGTACGCATAATAACTGGCAAGGGATATCGGACACGACCATCACAACCTCGAAATGTCGAACTTCATTCACCACGTCTAAAAGTAAGCTATGGCTTGTTTAACCTGTTTGTTATAGTTAATTTGACTATCTTTAAATCGAGAATATTGGTCAAAACAGCATGCCTCTTTGTACACAATTATGTTTTCAAATGTAGCTTAATGTTGTCAATATTCAAATGATAATTAATGATGTCATATGTTTTGTATAACATTTGCCACATTTCTTTTTAAATCATGCTTTAAAACCAAATATGTCGTTCTTTCCAATGACAAAAAACAACATAGAAAACTGTTAATGTTTTGTCGTGTTTTATGTTTCTCTTAAAGCAGGGTTAGATGTTATCAGGGGTTACATCTATTAGATGTTATCAAAATGCCAGCAGAATTAATATTGCACCCAAAATTCAAAATGTGGTGGACAAAATGCCCTAGTATGAGTTATTTTCATAATTATAACATATGATATTAAAAAAAATATTTCCAGAATATTGACGCGATTGCAAATGTGATAATGATTTCACAAAACAGTTCAGTAAACAAAGAGTGAATATTGTGATGTGACATTTAGACATAGCCTAATATTCCAAATATTTTCTGTTTTTGCTAGATTTCTCCAATGACAATAGTTCCAAACAAGCCACAGAAAGAGTTATGCGTATTTGTGATTCAGTGACCTAGTTGCTTAGTTCCAGAACGAATCTGCCGTTTTGAACATAAGTTAAATGAATGCTTCTATGACTCGTACATTAATACGGTAATTTGGCGCACCCTATTGGCGGTTTTAACTTCATAATTAAAAATATATAACTTGTATTAAGGGGATGCCAGTTTGAAGAATGCCTTTGGTCGCATAGGAATTATACTTTAATTGTGAATTGTTTAATACCTTTTAATGGTCTTCTGCAATGTTGAGGCATATTTATTTTTTCATGCTTTAATGTTGGCCTAATTTCAGTTACATTTAGATTTTTATTGTAGTAACCACTCAGCTATATGTGGAAATGCATATATTAAAAAAAATAAAGTTGCAAATAAAACCATAGTCCACAACTTCTGTAGTTTTAACTTATTTTAATTTATAAATTCAGTGAAATCGTCAAACGTTTGTATGACTTGCCAGTGACTTGTGACCCAAGCTACAACTTGACTTGACTTGCTTGACATAAGGCAGTGACTTGACTTGACTTGACTTGCCTTTATAAAAAATTTACTTGGACTTGCTTGAGACTCGAAGGTTAAGACTTGAGACTTGCTTGTGACTTGCACATGTGTGACTTACTCCCACCTCTGGTTAGAACAGTAGCTGTTAGTCTAACTTGTAACGGTAGGTATCTGTCATTAACGTAAGTACAAGCACAAGCCTCGGTCACTGTGTGTAATCGATATCAAAGATACAGCTATTCATTTAGCTGACGCTATAAGTGAAAGCGACCAGCTGTATTTTTTAACTTACTCTACAGTACACGTCCATAACACTAAAATATATGATGTGAAAGATTACATGTCATTCTATTATTTTTGGCTGTAGAACTTGCATGTTAAACAATAATGTGCGTGCTAATGTTGTTTTGAAACGGGCTCTGATAATGCATTGCTAATGTTAGCAATGACGACTCGCCGTTTTTATTACCCAAACAATTCCTTACCTTTTCAATTCGATGACCCACCTCCTCCATATGAGCTAACGTAACGTTACTTTGCACGAACATGCATAACTTTGTTCGACTGTCATGAATATTTGAAATGTCCATTTACATCAAGTACAAGTTAGCCAAACATAGATGAATCTTAGTTACCTGTCCAGAAATTCTTCTCCGTTTTCAGCCGTCTCCATCTTTCAAAGGCATCTCCTATACAGATCCTTGTTTTATTTAGGACGTTGTCACGAAGTATTTCGGATTCATAACGAGGTTTTTTTGGTTTTGCAACGTTAGACATTTTTTTATCCGATTCCGACACGTTTGTAGCTGCAGCTGTGGTAACTAGAGCAGAGCTGGCAACCCGGATGCCGCAACACTACTGACTTTGTGATTGGTAGATAGGTGGAGGGTGACGCATCAGACCAAAACACAACATGACAACATCAACATCAGTTGAGGGCTGCAACTTCACTTTTAAAATGACAATATCCTGGCCGGACTACTGTTGTCAGTGATATAAGTATTTGAAATTAACATGATTTCTTAATGTCTAGTGACATATCAGGGCCATTTTATGATTAATTGAAATAGATTTCTTACATACAGCTCCTTTAAAATAGAGGTCTTTATTCATGCAAAGGACCCTTGGACAAAGAAATGGTGCATTATTTATAAAAGTTAATGCTGCATTTTAAGCTTGGTCTATGCCATTTTAGTATTATCCTTTTTTTAAATCATTATTGATTAATATGGATGACCACTTTGTGCCACACAGTAAATGGTTATTAGCTAGTAAAGTAGAATTTGGTAACATAAGAGCTATATAAATTATGACTTAAGATCTGGACTAATTTCCATTACTTTCACAGGAAATTCCAATTTCAGAATTTTCTCATGTTTTCCCAGGTTGCCTCGATAATGAGAGGATGTTTTGAATCGGACTGTTAATGAATGCTACTGCACATTAATGCATATACATCATACTAATCAGAGCTGAACAGCAGGGCTCTCAGAAGAGTAACCATCAAACATTTCTGTCCTCACACGCAGCATTTCACCCTCTCATAGTTGAACCAATTCCGATTTGTTTTCCAGATTCATCATGGATGGATGGATGGATGGATGGATGGATGGATGGATGGATGGATTTAACCCTGAACTTTTCAACCAGTCAATTTGCTTTACCCAAGGAAGACAATCAGTTTTATTTTGAAACACTGCTAGTTTTAAGCTTTGCTGAGTCTGAGCTGAATTTATGCAAGTACTTTCTGTCAGAAAAACAAATTCTCCCACATGAACAAAATCTAAATTCCGGCTAAGTGTTCTCACACATACAGTACACATGCAAATGCCAAATCTTATTTTGATGATGATCAGCCTCAATCCTCTTTTTCTGCTCATTGTGTTTGGGCAAAATCGGCTTTACATAGAGATTTCACAGCACGCATGGAGCAAAGTTCCAGAGTAACAAGAGGTTATACAAGAACCCAAAAATATGAGTCACCCTCAAGTCTGCCAAATATATCACCACACATAACACATTAGAATGCAGACACAGAGTCTGCCACAATCTGGAGAGAGAGAGAGAGAGAGAGAGAGAGAGAGAGAGAGAGAGAGAGAGAGAGAGAGAGAGAGAGAGAGAGAGAGAGAGAGAGATGTGCCTTATGTCTTCCATGCCATGTAAGAGTGACCTGGTCATTTTTTTCAATAACTTATCGTTGAGCAAATATTGACAAAATTTTAATTTATGGAAAGCGTACAGTTCAGTTCTATATTTTTCTTGCATTATTTTACAGACACAAAGACTAAACATGCCCATATCTGAATAAGGTACTTCATACAGGCCTTGTGGGTAATCAGGATATATTGATTGGACGTGTGCAGCTGTCAAGCACTATTTAATAATCGCTGATTGGTAGAGGACACAGTGCACAAGCAAGAGATTCGTATTCAATTCTTGGTGACAACTCAAAAGCGCACAGCTAAAGTGGCAAGGTTGTGACAATTATATATAATTTCTTGCTGTGCTGGCAAAGCTGAATTTTTAGCATCAGTCTTCTGCGTCACATGATCCTTAAGAAATCATTCTAATATGCTGGTTTGTTGCTTCGAGAAACATTTCTTATTTTTATCAGTTTAGGAAATGAGTGTGCCGCTTTTTATTTATTATTCATGTAATGACATTCATACATTTTTGTGTGATTTCAATACTTTTTAGTGGCTATCAATGTGATTACAAAGAATTAGCTTTTATAACGATACTTCATCCCATACTAAAGTGAGAAAATACAAGACCAACTCAACTGAATAAGCAAGAATTTCTCAGGACAATCCGTGCTGATGCAAGCAATCAACATGCCAGAATAACGCTCTCCATAATCAGAGTGAGTGCCTAAATCTTGCATTCAGTGGGAAAAAATGCAACGCAAAATTGTGATTGCATATCTGGATATTGGCTAACCTCTGTCCCTTTAACCATGCTAAAAAATTGACTTCATTTCTTCCATGGAACATAAAAGGAGAAGTTTAAGAGAATGTTCACATTGCTCTTTTCCATTCCGTGAAAGTGGATGGGGACCAGTGGCCATCAAGCTCCAAAAAGAACAAAAGAGCTACATAAAATCACTGTAAAAGTAGTTTTGTGCAATATATTCTATACACACACACACACACACACACACACACACACACACACACACACACACACACACACACACACACACACACACACACATTATGTCCCTTTAAAGAAAATCATAAGAATATAATTAGTTTTTTCTTCTAATTGTGTCTTTCTAATGTTCTGAGCAAAGTTTGGTTATTATTTTGAGTTCTGAAATTGGTTATTGCACAAGTGAAGTTGTGATTTAGAACATGCTCCAGGGGGACTTGTGTTGTGTTGTATATTTGTTCTTATAATACGAATGTGTGGGTGGAGCAGCATACAAAACATTCAAACAAGCTCACAAGTTTTTGCACACAGTCAGTGAGTGACTCTCATAAACTCCCTGCCTATACTCTTTATACAAACTAATTTGAAAAGCATGCCTACGCTCAATTAAAGCTACTGTACTTCACAAGCTTATTCACTTCTGCTTTAGACCTTAGTCATTTAAGAATACTAGAAAATGAATGGGCAAATTTAGCATTCAGAGCTAAAGCCAAGTTAACAGAATCAATGGTTATATTCAAACATAATGCAGAACTGAAAGGCCATTAATTAGACCAGGCTTGATGTTTTTTTAAAAGGACAGTTAACTCTATAATTTTAATTTGGGTCATTACTTACTCACTATTATGTTTTGTCATTATGTTCATTTTGTACTTTATTTTTTTCAGTGGAACTTAGCAGATATTTTGAAAAATATTCCAGCAAGTTCTTGTAGCGCTGGGTTGAAATATTGATTACTCGATTTTAATCTAGCTTCATTTTAACAAACTGTTATCAATTCATAATAAGATTCATAATCTTTTAGTCAATGTTGTTTAGAGTTTACAGACATATTTTAAGATTATAATTGAAATATTTACAAAAGAATCGATAGCAAATCGAATTAAAACAATTCAAGATCAGAACTGAACCTGAACCTAGCTTGTGAATCAGAATTTCATCAAATCGTGAAATCTGTGTCAAAAGCCAGCCTTAATTTTTTGTCTATACAATGTAAGTCATTGGGGTCCAATGGTGTTTGGATGCCAATGTCCTTCAAAATATGCAAAGAAATTCATACAGGTTTGGGACGGCATGAGGGTGAGTAAACAATGACAGAATTTTTGGGTGGACTATTCATTTAAATGCTATAGACCATCTTAAAAATGTACGTTCTTGGACCAGCATCCTTGTTATTGGTCCTGGAACAACATTCCCATCAACCAATTAGATTTTAGGGTTAGGCCTAGGACTGGGATTTGGGCTACCATAGTGTCAGCCTGACCTAAATGACACTTAAAAACAGCCCACACTGTGGTTGGTCTCTTCCTGTCCAAGTGGTTCTTGGTCTGAATAAGCTGTGAATGTGGTTATGCAGGACTAGGGCTTGAACAACTGTAACAATAGAATTAGGAGGGCGTTTCCACTGCCATTTCCCCAGCCGGAGCAGTTTAACACTGCTGGATTATGTATGTGTGCCTGGAGACTCTAATGGCCTGAGAGGAGACGCTTCTGCTATAATGCCTGGCCCTGATCTCCATGTTCCTCTTGAGTTAGTGATCCTCATCAGCGAGAGTGATGGTGATTTAACGGAAGGAGGCGTGGGGGGAGGGATGCATAGACAGTGATGTCATTTAGACAGGTATAAAATGGCCCATGAGCTGATGGGTCACATTAGATGTTCTAAAACCTATGAGCTACCTATCTAGACAGAATTTAAAGGCATCAAATGGCTGTTCCAAAAAGGGGGCTGCATATTTATGATGCCTTCTAAGTTATCTTGTTTGTAAGGCTGCGTCACATGAATCATTCAGAGTGAAGGTAATCCCAGAATGCATTGGTGAATGGATCTGAGAGAGGTGTAGACTAGAAACACATTTCTTTTAGTACTGGAAAGCTAGAGAGAAATGTCTCTGACAATTTTAGAAATGTACAAGTTTGATGATTTGGCAATAACCCAATTTCACTGGAAAACGTAACTATTTTACGATGTGGCAATTTCGTATTAATTCATACAATCTGAATCATACATAAACGTACGATTTGTTAGAAAAGCATAAAGCTGAAGGTCCACCCCTAACCCCACCAATAAACCACTGTCACTACTGTAAACAGATTTTACAAAAATGAACGAATGAGATTGTATGAATTTATTATCCACCAATTCACCACAATGAAAAATAGTTACGAATTGCCAATAGATTGTGTTGACAATAATCATTACAATCAAACAGTTTTGATTGGCCGCAGCGTGTAGCCAGTCACAGGGAACAGCAGATTTAAGATTAGAAGCACAATCCAATGAAAAATCAATCAAACATATTAATCAAATAAATGAAAGCACTATCGATACGTGATAATCCTAATAATGGGTAAACATTCCATCACCCAATTGATATAAATGAGAAAGGCTGCTAATAGGGCTTTTAAGAGTCCCTCTTACTTTTTAGAACATTCCTAACAGTGTTGTCATGGTCAACTAAAACTGAAACTATAAAAATAAAAGCTGCAGTCTATTTTTATGCTTATTTGATTATGCGTACTTGTCAGCATATCAAAATGCTAACGTTTAGCTTAATGGGAACCAATTTAGACTAGAATCTCCCATGAGTTTTCAAATGAGGAACACTATTTATGTTGTGCAAAGCTGCTACAGAACTGTATGTATGACATTTGAAATTGTTGACTTCAGAAGGTCCCTTTCAGTCAGGATGCTGCCTTAGAAGGTAGACAAACTACAGTAAGGGGGCTACTCTCATTTAGAGGCCTTATAACAGAAGAAAATAGGAAGCACAATCAGTAAGTGATAAATAACTGTTTTCAAAAAATTAACTTACACATCTGCACTAGCACAATGCTAAGTTGCTAGCAAATCATCTGAATTGCCTTGCTTGCTTGTTTTGATTTCTTTTTATTATGTTATAAAGCACAAGTTATTGTTAACTCATGGCTTTATAAAACAATGGAAAAGCGGAATTTAGAAAGGGGGGTGCAAAGTTGTTCTAAATTAGTGTGATCAATCTTCAGCGGTGTAAAAACACAACTCTGTTCGCCTTGCCTCACGCTGGTCTGTGGGCGTCTCCATGGCAGCAGCTTTTGATTGCTTTTACTTTATTTGCAAGTTGAAAGTCATCACTCTTCGGTGGGTGCTGGGAGATCATCTCATAACTTTCACATTAATGCCCTCAAAATGATGATAAATGCATCTGCGCTCCCATTTGAAGCCCGCTTTTGGGAGAACAAGTCTTCTGCACTGTTTTTTGTGTCTGTTTTCTGCAAGATGGAATTAAAAACTCATAACTTGTTGCCAAAAGCGGGATAAATGTGTGCTTTGGAGCTGTGTAAGCAGGTGGTGTCTACACAGCGGGTGAATATAGAAATCTGAAGTGCACTCAATTAGATGCAGCTGGGGTCGAACCCATGACTCAATGATGCAAACAACTTGCTCATCATAATTAGTAGCCTACACAGCTCACACGTTTCCACGGCTACGTCCTAATTTGAATACTCATGCAGTTCACTAAAAGTGCTTATTTCGCTAATCTCGAAGTTTGTGCTTAATTGCTTTGCCATTAAATTAATATTCTGAATTCAGTACTAGTTAAGCTCAATCAGCAAACAATGTTATTTATAACAACATTTAATTACCACTTGTAAAAGCAAAAATCTGGGTTACAGGGAGGAACTTACAATAAAAGCTGTGTAAGTTAAAATAGTTTCAATAGTATAGCATCCAGATGTAAATCAGATTCAATCAAAACAAACGTTGATGTTGGCTTGAGAAAGCCAAGCCAGGAAGTTTGAGGTAGTTTAAAAGACTGCCGTAGTTTTAAACTTGAAGTTTGTTTTACCATATTGCTATCATGTTTTAGCACTTTGCTAGCATAATTTAGAATGCTGTTAGCATGCTAACATTTTTAGACATTGGTGGCATTTTGCTAACACATTGCTGACATTTTAAATATATTTAAAATGTTAACAATATTAACATATTAACATGTTTTAGCTTCTTAGTATGTTTTATTGGAAGTATGTTTTGTCATGATTTAGCTAACATTATTTAACATGTTGCTGGCTGACAGCATAGCTAGCAGTTTCTAAGTGTTGCTAGCATGTTTTAGTATATTGCTGAACATTGATTGTTGTCGATTGAGCTTAACTTGTACTACATTTACATTTATTCATTTAGCAGACGCTTTTATCCAAAGCGACTTACAAATGAGAACAATAGAAGCAGTTAAACTAACAATAGGACAACAATATGCAAGTGCTATGACCCCAGTTTAATCTAACGCAGTACGTGCATTTTTTATAAAGATAATAGATATAGTAAAGAAGATAAAGTGTTAGTATTAATGGATCAAGTGTTGCCAAAAAAAGGCCTCTTGTGCCTCTTTGAGATGGCACCACAAGACGGCGTTCACTTGCAGAGCGCAAGTTTCTGGATAGCACGTAAGTCTGAAGAGTAATGAGTTTAGGTAGGAGGGAGCAGAGGCAGTGGTTGTTCTGTAGGCAAAAGTCAGTGATTTGAATTTGATGCGAGCGGCAACTGGCAACCAGTGCAAAAAAAAAAAAAAAAAAAATCTACTAAACCCAGAACATTCCTTTAAATCAATACTACAGGGGTTTACAGTCTACAGTCATTACACAGAGCTTGATGGACACATTAAATAAAATATAGTCCACCTTGTTTGTTTAGAGGCTCTATGTATACTAACAAAACCTAAAAAGTAGCTGAAAAGTGACAGACAGCTTAGCATTGATGGTGACAACGCACCTATCTGACGTTAACCCAACATCATTCAGGCACAATACAGAGGCATGACCCCCTATACCCTTATTCACACTAAGTGCACCAGAAGTGCTGTAGATCTTCTCTCAAGACAAAGGAAATAATTTGGCATGCCACGGCTATAGCTTTTGAGTAGTGTACACTACTTTTTGAGTAGTGTACATCAGTTGTACACTTGTTATTGCGGTGCATTATGGGATTGAATGAGTGCACTGGATAATGTTCACTATGGTTTCGGACTACAAATGTCTGTCCCTTCAAATAGTGCACAATATAGCATGGGAATAAATTTCATCTAACAGTTGGGGGGGACAAAAAATATGAAATTTCTCAGGAGCAACTTGAGATTAAAAAAGGGGACACACATAATACAGGCAAAATTGTACTTTTAAGGATATGTGTACACAGAGGAAAACCGTACAACTATTATTTCGAAATTTCTTATTATGTTTTTCTTTTCTCTGTAATTTTATCTGGCCAGCAACACAAAGCGATAGTTGTTTAATAAGGTTAGCTTAATAGGTTCACCACGTGGTTATATTATAATTATTAAATTATCTTGTGTCCTCCACATAGTATTTTATGTTCTGTCTGGGACAGGACGTCTCAGAGGCCCACAGAAGATTTACAATATTAGCCTAATATCAGTTCGCACATAGGGTTATCACCATGTAGTGGGTGACTTATTATCCAACAAGCTACGGTATTAAACAAGCTACCAAACAAACTAGGTAATTTTATAATCACTAACACTGTAGACTCATGGAAAAATACATTGGTTATCATAATTTATTAATAACTCGGCATCATCTGTATTAAAGAGAAAAAAATCACTCCATCCAATGTTTAAGGTGAATAAAATAGCCTTGACAGCCTAAGGTTACTTACTGGAGTTCCACAACTACTGAAGAAGTTTACTCTCTCCCACCAGACTTGTGTGTGTATGAGGTAAAGGGGGAAAGCAGGCGGTGGACTCAAAATGTAACTTAAAACTTTTTTTTTTGCCTCTTATTTTGCGTTTGTATTGTTTACTACTTACACAATTATTTTAAGTATCTATCATTATATTATTTACATTACACAGCGTGGTTTTTATTGATATTTTTAGGGAGGACAACCCACAGATGGAGAACCCCCTGCGAAGGGACATTTGTGGGAAGTGGTAAATAGAGTGTTCTTTAATAGCAATGAATGAAATGAAGGTGAACTGTTATGACAGTGTTTACGATAAGCATCTCTTTTAACCTGATAGAGAGGGCTGTTGAGTTCGGGGCAGCTCTCTGACAGTAATGACCTGTGATTTACTGCTTTGATTTAGCCCTGATAACATGGAGTAATCTGGTAATACAGAGATATAAGAAAAAATAGAGGAGCACAATGGCTCCACCAGATGAGTCAATTAATTCTGGCTCTACACAGACATGAGCTTCATTACAGAATGTATTGCTAAAGGCTTACAGGAGATGTAAATGCTGCTGAGGCATAAGTGCAAATGAATGTTATGCACATGCAAGGAATCTGTTGTTTACATAACTGATGTTGGAATGTAACAGGCTAGCGGCACTGGGGGAAAAAAATCATAATTCATGGCGCCCTCTGCTGGCTAGTTATGATAAAGGGATACATTCTAAGAAAAGTCTGGCCCAATGAACTGTTTAAATGAAGGAATGATTAAGCCTGAATTGATTTTTAATGGTGTTTTACCTTTTAGGGTTGGAAATTACCAGTAGCTTTTTACTTTTTTTTTTCTCAGGATTTTCTTCTTACAGTGTAGTTTAAAGTTCCAAACCTATATGATTTTTTTTTTTGCAAAATATAGAATGTATTTTTTAACATGTTTCTGTCTATACAATGAATGAAAGTCAATGGGGTCCAAAATAACACTGCACCTCATTGTCTTTTCCTGTATGAACTTATAAATTAACAAATGGTCAAGACTGGAGATGCTGCATTATGTCACGGTTCTGGTGCGGGTTGAAGAAGAGTCAGAGTCAAAAGGCTCCAATACAAACGTTTACTAATATATACTTCCAAACAGGTACAAACAGGCAGACGGGTTGACGGCCAGAAGGTTAACTCACACAAAAACACTGTAACATTAACAAGAACCCACGAGGACTGACTGAACTGAAGCAAACTAAATACAGATACAAATCAAACATAACGAGGTGAAGACAGGTGACAAGGATGATGAAGACGATGAACAGGTGGGAAATTGAGGGTGAGAGTTCAGGTGTGGAGACAAGGAGGATTCTGGGAAGTGTAGTGCAGACGATGACTGTGACACATTATACTATCACAATCAATGACCTACATAAAACAATAAATATAAAGTATGCTGTTGCAAAATTATATATATGTTCTCTGTAACTCATTAACTAAAAATAAACAATAAAAAAAAAAAGTATTTATATATATATATATAAACTTGCATTCCTCTTTGTGAGCTCAAGATGGCAGAGTAATACCAACAGTGCGAGTCCCTTTCCAAAATTCAGCTGTCCACTGCAAAAACTGAGTGTCAGGGATTTTTAATGTTTTCATTTATTATGCTCTGCGTGCAAATTGATTTGTGGCTATTAATAACATAGGCACACATTACAAGAATGTCCTTGTTACAATAGATGTCCCGTGCCCCTTTAAGACCACGTATATGCACTCTTTCACATCTAAATTAAATTTCGTGCTTAAATTGTTTTACGGAAATGGATTTTCCGTAGCTTGACAGAAAAGCCACGTGAAAATTCCATGAGGTAAACTCATTTAGCCATTGTACTTTGAATGACCCATTGTATGAGAGCTATAAGAAGCTCTCAGGGTTCAGATGCTAATGAAACTGCTGATGTAAAAGGTATAGTACTGTCTGTGTGTGTGTGTGTGTGTGTGTGTGTGTGTGTGTGTGTGTGTGTGTGTGTGTGTGTGTGTGTGTGTGTGTGTGTGTGTGTGTGTGTGTGTGTGTGTGTGTGTGTGTGTGTGTGTGTGTCAGTCAGGTAGGCTAAAAATCGTATCTAAGAGTGTGTGTAGGCCAGTGCAAACCCACTTCACATACTGTACTTCCTTTTGTGGGAGTTTACGAGTTTGGGGGGACTATTCCAGTCCAGTAGAAGTATGTTTATTTATATCAGCAATAAGTCCCACTGTGTGGTCTATGGAAGTCTATATCCCAAAAAAAAATCTGACAAAGAATACTGTCCACTGCACTGAGCACATTTTCCAAAACTTAACACATCAGCATACTAGAAAAAGTCATTTCTACAATATCCAGTTCCTGTGGACGTCACAAGTATTTTTCACAGCATTTGAGTCTCTCAGAGCACTTCATTATCGCATGCCCTGAGTCAAAGGCAAAGTTTTTAAAACTTATTGATTGCTATAATGATCATCCCCTTCCTAAAATATATTAGTCGCTAAAGGCCTATAATTTCAGACCCATTTGTACTGAATAAGAAATATAGTACAAAAGATATTTAAAGACTATACAATGTTTGCAATCTTTTATATCATCATTGTAGTGAAGCCATTCATTCATATTATCTGGGAAATGTTTCCTTTTAGCTTAAATAGGGATAGTTTGCCCAAAAAATGCTAATTCTGACATGATTTACTCACCCTAAAGTTGTTCCAAACCTGTATGAGTTTCTTTCTTCCGCTGAACACAAAAGAAAATATGTTGAAGAATGTCGGTAACCAGAAAGTTGATGGTAAAAATGGAAAAAAAAGAATACTATGGAAGTCAGTGCGTCCCATCAACAACGTGACATTGGTTACAGACATTCTTCAAAATATCTTCTTTTGTTTTCAGCAGAAGAAAGAAAAACTCATACAGGTTTGGAACAACTTTAGGGTGAGTAAATCAAGACAGAATTTGCATTTTTGGGTGAACTATCCCTTTAAATGATTATATTATAACTGTGTGTGTGAGTGTGTGCATGTGTGTGAGTAGGGACTCAAGATAAAGAGAGTAGGGACAAAGAGAATGGTCTCTTACCTTTTCCCAGGAGGTGAGGGATGATCAATGAAGGTGAGCCATCACCGAGAGAAAGAGACAAAAAATAAAGTTCAGAAAAATGTGAAATGTGAAATGCCATCAACTGAATATCATTATGATAAGTGTCAGTGTTTACAACAAATGCTGTTTTTCTCCCCTCGTTTGGAGTCAGTCATAACTGAAAGTCAGATGAAGTGAAGGATTCAATAACGTGTGCGTCTTTATAAACCAATAGACTACAAGACCCAGCTCATAAGAGCCAATCATTAATATATCATAAATCATTATAAATAATTTTTTCCAGAGCAAACTATTTTCAGAGGGTAAAAGAAAAAAAAAAGGAAATATTTCTTGTCGTTTCAGCAGTTATAAGAGTTTTACTCAATCTTCTTTAAAACTTTACAAGGCCCGCAGGAAGTTCCAGCAGCAGATTGTCCTAATCCACTCATCTCAAAAACAAGCATGTCTATGACTTCCCACAATGCCTCTGAAGTCTGCCCGTCCCATGACTTCATGATAAGAAAACATTTTGCACAGTGACCTTTCCTCCAGCCAGACCATCAAGTAACGGCACGTTGATCCACAAAACACTTCATTGTATATCACTGTTATGATACGTTCGGGTATTTTAGCTAAATGCTCATTGCTTTCATTTGGGCCATTGACTGATTGGGTCGAGAGATCAAAACTAAGAAAATGCAGAATCAGAAAGAATGAAGAAATTTGGACGGAACCTCCTCTTAACAGCTGGAGTCTCAAAACTAGCAAACATATGACAAACACTCCACAGCTTAAAACACTGAAACATGGCTTGTCTATGTCTACTTTTCCAGCAAGCTGTCAGAAGAATGTGGAACAAGATTGAGTGAAAGAGACAGGAAAGAGGACGGGATCAGATGTTCTACATTTGGCCACAAGAGGGAGCTAAATACGACTGTCAGGTGGTCTGGCCCGTGTGGAATCTCAATTCAACTTAAAAACAAAAGCTCAGTTGTTGCCTTAAATGTATTCAAAATTTGCCTTGTTTAATCTCGTGTAATTTGAAGTTGAAATTATTTCGATGACTTAAAGTAATGGAATAGCTTTATGTTGCCATGACTTATTTATCATATCATTTCTTAAAGTTTGTGCACATAGTGTACACACACACACACACTCCCGCTTACTGTGTACACTTAAACTACACCAGTCAAACATTTGTCAGACCTTCCCTTCTCATTTTTTATTTTTACTATTTCCACGTCATAGTAAAAATAGTTAAGTCATCAAACTATGAAATAACACAACTGGGAGTGTATGAATTAAATACCAACCACCAAAAACATTAACAAAGCAAAAATCTCATGTTTGAGCTTTGTCTAGATTCCAGCTCTTCAAAGCCTAGATATTCTTTTAACCAACTTGAGGTGCCTCCTGGGATGCCTTTAAAACACTGTTTCCACGCATACTGGACATTTGTTGGCTGCAATTCCTTCTCTAAAATTAAGATATTTCATGTGTATCAGATGTTATGAAAAATATGCTGAACAAAAGAGTACTGTGTTCATAAATAAAGAATGAAAGCTTGAAAGCATGCACCGACTAAAATGTGTAAAAGAACAAACGCACCAACAGAAAAACAAACATAAGAACCAAAATGTGTGAAAAAGAACAAATGAATGCATAAACAAAAGTACAAGAGTAAGAACTGTGTTAGGAATGGTGTTAAAAGAACAGATAAAAGCCTAAACTATAAACATAAGAACCAAAAATGTGTGACAAGAACAAAGGACAAACAAAAGAACAAACGTAAGATCTGAAAATGTTTGAAGGAACAAACAAAAGTGCAAACAAAAGAAAAAAAACATAGACCAGCACTGTTAAAATAAACAAAAGCACAAACAAATGAACAAGTATTAGAAACAAAACTGGGTTGAAAGTACAAACAAAAATCACACACACACAAAACAACATACGCTCGGAAGAACAAATTCATCACTTGCATTCTCATTTTAAAGTCGCTTTGGATAAAAGCATCTGCTAAATGAAGAAGCGTAAATGTAGAGAAAGGAAGAAAGAAAGAAAGAAACAGGGCAAGTACTACAGAAGATGACTACACAATCTTCTACAGAAGCTGGGACAAGCTGACGTTATGTAATTTGCAGGTCAGCCTTGTGCAGCGCCGTTCCACCGATTAGACGCTCCAGTGTGTGTGTGTGTGTGTGTGCTTGTGTGTGTGTGTTAGATTCAGGCTTCTGGGGCAGACTTGAGGTTCAGGACCTCCACTGAGAGCTTCCAAACATCCATCCACCCACTGTCCTCCTCTGATAAGAAATAAAGCTGTGTCCGCAGAGAGAGCCGCCAACTGAACTACGCTAATCAGCCAATTCACACAGGAAGAACAGGTAAAAACGCAGAACTACTTCAGGAATGTGCGTGCGTGCGTGCGTGTGTGTGCGTGTGCGCGCGCGCCGAGGGACTCTGACTCACTGAACAGTGCATCATCTCAAACACGTACGATTCAATATGGTTTCTCAGAATTAGAGCTGCCGTTCGGCTTGTTATCGGCGGTTTTGTAAGGCAGTGCCGCGGGTTATTTGAGCAAAAAACGAAGATGATCTCGTCTTTTGAGATTGTAAAATTTTACATTACAGTCTGCTTTCCAAAAAAAGATGTCAGTGCTAGTAGAAGCATATGCTGTGGCCTGTATGCTAAATATCTGTGGAAAAATGTGTGTATATGTATTTCTTTAGCAGGTTTACTTAGGCGCTCCAGTGGCAGCATTGAAGGTCAAGGACACCCTCTCACTGTCTGATGTGTGCCCTCAATTACCCACAAGCCATCTGTGCGCTCTCTCCCCCTCTTTCTCTCTCTCACCTTCAAAGTGAATGTGGTGAAGGATCTAGTTTCATTTGACGGGGAGGCATTGGTTGATGGAGAAAAGGACAATTCCTATTTTAGGGCTGTACCGATACCAGTGTAGTCTGATGATTCCTGAACGAATCACTCCGAGTTCACATTTTTGTGAATCAAAAAAAGGATTCAGAAGGATCAGCACAACCACCAGATTCCCAGTAGAATTACTTTGAGCCAGTTATCTTTAGTAGACCAAAAACATACTGTGCAACCAGTGTAACCTGATTCTCAAACGAATGACTCTAATGAGTTGGTTCTTTTTAGTGAATCATAGCAGTTACAAACAGTTCTTATTCTGATGTCACAAAAAAAACATTGTTCTGCCAGCATTAAAGGGAAAGTTCACCAAAAATTGAAAATTATGATGGATAGATGCACTTTTATCATGGATAGATGCACTTTTATGATGATAGATACATTGTAAAGTGCGGTGCAACCACTGCAGTCTGATTTTTTAACAAATGACTTTACAGAATCAGTTCTTTTTAGTGAATCAAAAACATATTGCGCAAGCAATCTAGCCTGATTCGTGAACAAATTAATAGAGCTGCACAATTCTGGATCATTTGAGAATCATCATTTTTTTAAATTTAAAATAGAGATTACAATTCTCCCACGATTCAGAACAGACAACTAAAACTTAATGTTAATTGCTGCAGTCCATTTAAAAAAAAAAAATATATATATATATATATATATATATATATATATATATATACTTTAATTGGTTTAAACGAATGATTCAATGACTCATAAGGACATTGCTTGTTTCATTACTGGATGAATCAGCGTTTTTGTGTAATTTAAAGACAAAAACATTTTTTAACAGTCACTTGTGCCCCTTACTGGTGTAACAGTGTAATTGATACAATCTCTATTTGAAGCATCAAATTACTTTCAAACGGTGATTTACTATATTTTGATCGCTACAGTGTTTATATCTGAGCTATAAACTTTTATACCATTACTTCTGCGATAATTTGAGTTATTGTAAGACAGAAATAATGATACTGTGTGGTTGAGAAGACTGTTTGTGAAGCTGTTTCATACCTATACATTGCTTTCTCTGTTTCAGCGGCAGCATCGACACAGATTTGAATATTCACTGTGAAAGGTTCATCCAGCAATGTAAGTTTTTACTCTTTATTTAGGTGAACATTAATCAAATATCAGATCTGTACAGTAAGCCTTATACTGTAGTATATATTCTTAGTTTGACCTGTGGTGATGCCAAGGCACTGCACAGCTGATCCGATCAGCAGTCATATGAATATCACAGACATACAACGCAAGAACAACTAATGCCCTGCTGATACCAGTTACATTCATCCATTTTCCTCTCTTTCACATGCATAGTACTTCATATCCTATCTTATACCCTCCGGATGGGTGTTTTGCTTCTCTCTTTCTCTTTTGCTCTCTTCCTCTTGCTCTTATCTGAGGTGATGAGATGGTTCAAGTCACACAGAAGCTGCTGTCTAAGCTTTTAAAACTTAAAGAGGCCATATTCTTCTGAAGCATATTTCCCCCCAGAGGTCCACTTATAATATTAGTCAAGGTTTCTTGCTCCAGAAAAGTTGTAATTTAGTTTTTCAAGACCTTTCCACCCTATCGCTGACCCTTAACGTGCGGTTACATTAGCGAATTTTGACAAATTTTGAGGGCAAAAAAGGTTAATTGTCCAGCTCACATAGAAGTCATTTTCAAACCAAGATCAAAGAGAACTCTGGTGAAATCTTTCCCATTCAAAATTCTTGATTGCATGGATTCCTATTGAAATGACTGGATCTTGCCAATGGAAATTTGCTGAACAGTGGTAAATGTGAATGCACCTTTGATTAAAACATGTTTTTGTTTTTTTCTACTGTATGTGTATATGAAAATGACCTCTTTGATGATTGGCTAACCTCTATACATGTGAAATAAGTAATAACAATCCGCCAAGTTGAAAGACATTAAACAGGACCCTGAACACATGTAAATGTGGCTGGTCATTTGCTAATGGATGAGACATCATAACCAAGACAACTTTACAGTCGTTTCAGCTTGTACCGTCAGTATTTCTACATCTACATGATACAGTTTTCAATCTCATAATCCATTTAAGTTGCAATTCCCTTATAGGCTAATAAATATATACATACATTCTCCTCACATGCAAACTCATTAACTATACGCGTTCACTCCTGCGTACCAGGTCTACCAAAGGCATGTTTATATTTACGTTTAGCAGTTAGCTTGTACGGGTTCTAAAAAAAAATTTTTTTTACCAACGTGACCTGAATATTATCCAACAATAATGAGCCCTGCTATGCCATTAGCATCTGCTATGCCAGAGCGCTATGCTTTGATCAAATGGAAACACCAGCACTGTTTATTTCATAATGGAAAAGGAAACTCCCTTCTGAGTCGTTCCAGCACAAGTCACGTCAGAATAAGCAGGCAGCTCTGTGACGTTAAATGGTGCTTTGAAAGTTGCCCAAGAAATCCAAATTGGTTTGTGGCTTGTAGTCTATTTGGGTTAGCTTTGAGGCTAAAGTCAAGTGTATGCTACTGTTCTCCTGAGGCTTGTTGCATGAAGCTTGTTGAACAAAGTTTCAGAGTTTCAGACTTTCAGAGTAGATTTAGAGTTGACAACACCATACAAATCCAACCTGGTTTAGATCAGATTCAGCGGGCTAACAACCTTCTCTGTCAACTCAGGATTTGATCCAGAGTTGGTGATTAACTCTGGAGCTTGTGCACCTGAAAATGTGACATGCTGCAAACAGCCAATCACATGAAACAGAGCATAATTCAGAATAAAACCTGCTCCGGAGCAGGTTAGCCGTGAAGCACAAGTTAGCATTGCGATGAACACCGCTAAAAACCAATACACCATCTTTAGCCTGAGTTTGCTCAAACCTAACTGGGTAGCAACTGAAACCAACCTCTGAAAAACTTCAGCACAAACACACATTTCAGGCAAAACAGGCTAATTATTGATGACTCATCTTGCATACAGGGGCGTACACAAATTTTAGTCCAATCAAATTCTCTCTAGAACAAGAATGTGCCTCCCGCTAATTACCACATAGCTATAACAGTAGCAAGCAGCAACTAGATTTTTACATTTTCTGAGGGAAATAAGAGTGATGCTCGCCAAAAATCGCTGCTCACCGCTAGCATGTTATGGGTGGTTGTCAGGGTGTTGCTATGCAGGTCCTCATTTTTAGTCCATTGTTACTGTATGTGGTTACTATGGTATCTCTACGACGCTCTGGTCCCTCTTTTAACTTAAAGATGTGGTCAAATTTACGGTTGATTTTCACGAGTAAAATCAAGTAATTCCAATAGATATCCAAGCAAACAGGAATTTCGATTGAGGGCGAAAGATTTCACAACAGGTTAGTTGCGTTGACCAACAGAAAGCGGTTTAAAAGTGACTTCTGTGCGAGTTGTGCCTCACACATCAATTTGGTACACTATTGACAATAGACAATTAACCTTTTTTTTGCCAGCAAAATTCTGCTGAATTTTCACTGCACTTTAATTCTATGTCCAATCCAGACTTCTTGTTTCTATTAGAAAATAGTGTTTGTCGAAGCATTTCATGGGCACTCTTGTGTCACACTGAAAGAGACTGAGTGGGTCTGTTGATAGCTGTGGACATACTCATGGTCTCTTGTGCTTGATGACTCTCTCTCTCTTCTGCAACCCTATCTCTCTCATCCAAGGCCCACTCTTTCTTAGTCTCTCTCTCTCTCTCTCTCTCTCTCTCTCTCTCTCTCTCTCCAGTGACCTAGTTAGCAGGGGCTTGTCAGTCATACAGCTGTGTCATTCCTTTTTAAATGCTTTAGTCTCTCTTTTCTGACCACTCACAACACACACACACACACACACACACACACACACACACACACACACACACACACACACACACACACACACACACACACACACACACACACACACACACACACACACACACACACAAACAAACAAACACACACACACACAGCAGTGCCTGTCTTCTAGAACTAACTCTTCATATTCACATTCTACTGGATGACTTCATAATATATATTTTTATTAAGAGAACATGTGCATGCGTTCGTCACTCCCAATGACTAATGCGATGACATTAGAATGTCCTAGACTACATGTATTCATGTGCATTTACATTTATCTTTTTGGCAGACGGTTTGTCTTTTTTCCACACTTGACAATCTCCAATTTTTTTATTGCCCATACAAATATCATTCACATTATTTCCTTGAAAACTAATTTGTCTGCATTATTTACCCCCATTATTTTGCTGATTTTCCATTGAATATTTGCAGAAAACAACGCAGTTCCTAGTGTCACTCATAGGAGCATTGTATTGAGAAGTCACTAATGAAAATCTCATTGGGTTGTTTTTGTTCCTCCTACCTTCTATTTGATGACAACGACAGAAATGCATGGCCACATGAAGTTTTACTGATATGTAACAATTAAAGAAAAAAATACTTGCACAATTTTCACTAAGCTGAGTAAATAATTTGATAGATTTGATTCGCTCATGTCAGATAAAAAAGGGCCCACTACTACATTGATATCGTTGGCCAAGACAAAGTAACTCTATTCACTCAACAAAGCCAAAATTATAGTATTCATGGTTCAGACTGATTTCATTTTATTAATATCTAAGTGCACTGCAGTCAAAAGTCACTTGAGTTCACCAAGATTGCACTTATTTGATTAAAATACAGCAAAAACAGTAATATTGTAAAATATATATATTTAAATTAAATATACAGTATTCCTGTGATTCTAATAGGCTGTTTGAGTGCACAAGAAACATTTAATCAACAGTTGGGCTGCATAGTATTTTTTTGTAAATTCTTTGATGAATTGTTCAAATGAACAGGATTTATTTGAAATAGAAATATTTTGTAACATTATAAAAGGTCTTTACTGCCAATTTTGATCAATTTAGCGCAGACACATTTAAGGAACGGACATGCATAAAATGTCCAAATAAGAACCTACATAGGCAAACAGTAATTGACATCCAGAATTAGAAACTGCTGTGAGCTCATCGCTGTGGGTGTGACCCTTGAGATGTCCCTGTCGCCGTCATTGCAGCCCACCCTTGCTAAATGACTGTAGAGCTGCCTCCTGCACACACATCTTTTACTTCATTCACCTCTCCACGAAATGGCTTTTAATTAAATCTTAAGGCAAAATTAAGACCATCAATGATATGTCTCATAACGCCCACCACAAAAGACTTCAGAGAGATGTACGAGACGGTGATGCCTCGATTTTTCGTGCTGCTTTAGTTTTTAGTTACACTTATTTCTTTGAATGTTACTTTTGCGTGATTATTTCATGTAAATATTCTACAACCGGCATCTGTTATCATGGTCCATGGGTCTGCAGACAACCACAGGCCCCTTAATGTTCTGCTAAGGTGATTTTTAGGGTGTTGTTATGCAGTTGCTAGGATGTTATGCTACTTTTTTTGTAAGTTTTCCCTAGATATGAAGAGCAAATCCCCCATAGGAAGCAAAAGAACTAACAAATGGGTTGAATTCACACAAAAATATCTTAAGAAAGAAGTACATTTCTTGACAAATTCTTAATAATTCATCAATTATTTTCTTAAGAAGAAAATTACTGAAGGACTCCTGTCTTCATGAGTAACTCGACATGTTTGTGAGGAACAACTCTAAGGTAAGAGAGATGCCTGACACGACAGGCCCAACCAAGAACAATCTGCAAGAATCCCTGCGTATTGTGTGGGAACGTTCTAGGCCTTCATTTCCATTTTTAGTGAGACGATTCATGCACGCTGCATATTTATTTAATCAAAAGGAATCCCCCTGCTGTATCCCCGCCCCACATGAACAAAGTGAGAGAGCGGAATAAAAAAGATCTGTTATTCTTCCTGTGCCGTGCTTCCAGCATACATCTGTGAACACAGCTGCAGGCACATTCACAAAATTCCCCTACTTAGCATGTCCTGAATATGACTTGGGTGCATTTTCAAAAACGTACGATTTAGCATGAGGAACAAGGAACGCAGACAGCCTGTATCTAATATGCACAATCAAACATGGTTAACCAACAGCCTTCCCTGTGTGCTGCTGACCTGTCAATGAGAAAATTAAAGCTTCGGCATGGGGAAGACTGTGATGTCCTATGAGATCTGTCTACAGCCATAGGCACATTTACCCAGAAACAGAATCAGAGGCCAGACAGACAAATATCATGTTTATTTATATCCTCCGCCTGTGTTATTGCATCAACTTTGTATCTGCTTTCCTGGGGCTTGTTTTCTGTTATATCAGTCTCATTCACTGACAATTTTCTGTTGATACAAAGCAAAGCCTTCCAATATTATTGGATGAAAATGAGATAAATACTGTGATATGAGTGCAGGTGTGTCGAAATAGGGAGTATACTGAGGAATTGCATACCATATATATATATATATATATATATATATATATATATATATATATGAATATTTCTTCATTACAAAAATGTATATCCTTTTATGTGTTTATTTGAAAAGTGATGGCAGACACACGATAAGCTGGCGTCAAAGAACTAGAGGCAACAAAAGCTTCATGCGTCTGAGCCAAAAGCTGCGCTTGAACACACTGCACAGTTTACAGGTGACTGTCAAGTAGCACGTGCATTCTGTACCTGCATATAAGGAAAGAGCTGTTTTCAACCAACAGCTGATATCAATGGTCTATTTTCATCATTCAAAAAGGGAAACTGGAAATAGGACAAACTGTTTAACAAAGCAGTGCTTGCTTACCATTTTGAATATCAATCATGATCACTTTCTTCATTCCAGGCGGTTCATGTCTTTATGTAAATATTCACGTATTGGAATGCTCAGGTAAGATGACAAATTAGACCAGCCTGAGCCTTCAGTCTGTATCGTCTTGACTTCTTTGCTCACTTTCATCACTTTGCTTTAATTCTCGTGTGCTGACTCGTTCGGAACAAATTGCAAAAACTAGCCCGACAGATGCTCACTGACGGCCAACTGTCTCAAGAGCAGATTAACATTACAGCAGTCTCAGTTACAGTGATATTTCAAAGACACCCCCTAGGAAAGCCACCTTTCCAAAGTGCAATCAATATTTACACTTCTCACTGAAGAATTTATTCATTTCTTCGAGATGGCGAGACTCCCTTATCTGAAGTAATACATTTGAATAAATCAATAACTACTGTCTGGACCACTGACACAATGAAAATAAACCTAATCCCGCTTAAACCTTTTAACCTGTGCGCCACCTGTGCACCAGCAGGTGAATTACAATCAGTCTAGTAGAGGTGGTTTTTAAAGGTTACAGGTTGTAATGATTATGTGGGGGTCTGTAGCTAGAGGGGTGGTAGCAGCCGACTGGCGCGGTGGAGTACCTGTGCACTGATTACCCTGACGGCAGCTGTGGTGGGCTGCGGGTGCTTGGCGTTGGATGTACGAGTTTAACAGCTGTGCCCGCTGTGGGTGGGCAGAAGTCCTGGCGATGAAGAGAGCCAGGCTGTAATTATCACAACACAGGGGCTCAGGGAGAAAGAAAGAGAGAGGGGGGAAACAAAGAGAAACAGACAAGCACAGTAGCCAAATAATGAATGCTAACTACTATACATCGTGAGCAGGGCCGAAGGGCCACCATTTTCAGCCCAAGGCACTTTTTGTTTGTTATTTTAGTGCATCAACAGGAATATACAGAACAAATAACATACTAAAATATGTTTGCATACTTAAGCAAACATTCTACAATCAAAGTTAATTATAAGCATAGCTTAAAGGTCCCATATTGCCAAACCTGAAATTTCCTGGCTTTTTTCATGATGACAGAGGTCTAGGGGCTATGAAACTACCATATAAGTTTCAAAACAGTCGATCCACAGACAAATACACACAGCCTGCATAAAGTACCTGTGCCTTTTCACAAGCTGTTGTGACTTCCGTATAAATGTGATGTCAAAACTACTCAGTCACCGCCTTCAGTCACCACCCCCACCAATGGTGGGTCACTCAGAAAACAACAGGCCAGTCAGAAGAGAGGCTCATGAATATTAAGTAGACAGGCCAAAATCGACTTGTTCTTGGCAGAGCTCCTGAGAAAGGAGCTGTAAAAATATATTGAGATGGTTTTTGGTACTTATACCGCAAATATATATTCTTAAGGACATCAAAACCTAAAATAAAACTTCAGAAAGTTGTGCTATATGGGACCTTTAAAAATACTGCACATACACATAAAAAAGTCAAATAAATTGAAATGAATATCAGACAGCACAGCAGTATGAATTTGACTATGATCGTCAATAAAATGTCATTTTACACCACTGTATAAAAACCTTGCTACTTGCTACAAAGAAGGGACTGTTTGCCTCACAAAAATTTTGTCATTTACTGAGTTTTTAAAAACAATAACCGATAATTATTTTTTCCCCCGTTATTAAGTCTAGTGGCTCCCTTTATTGCATGTGTAATATATGGTATATAATAATATTTAGGCTATAACCACTACGAAGAGCTGTGCACGCTCAAAAGCCGGGATTTCAGGTGCACGAGGACCGCCTGCACACCGTCTTCACTGCTACTAGAATCGCCTGTGATTTGCCTGTTCTGTTTGTCTCTCATTGAAAGTTAACTAGTGACTACTATAGACGCGTCCCATGTAACACTGCCTTTATGTCGAATTGGTACTGCCGGTGAAAAAATTCGGCATAACCCCAGTCTAATTTATGAGCGGCCCACCCAGAATTCTCCCAATGGCCACACCAGGCCTGATCCTGAGTATTCATTGCAACTATCTGGAGTTAAGCCCCATACTGTGATCAGGAACAGACCATGTATGAATTATTCAGGAAAAATCCCTGACTAATCAATCGTCCTGCTAGATTCGATCCTTCAAGCGTTGCTTTTCAAACCGACGGGCGGTTGATTAGTAGGTTAATAGGTATTTACTATCAATACTAAATCTTTATTTAGACACTGAACATTACGAAATGAGACTTTTATATGTGTTGTGTGCTAAAATATTAAGCGCAAAGCCAAAATATGCTGTATTCACACTGAAACCAATTCAAATACGTTTTCAACTCTGATCTTTAAGGCTTACTGTCCACACTGTTGGGATATCTATATGGGGGTAGAATTGTTGCATTATTTCAAATAAACAGATTATGATCCACAAATAAATGTAAAGAGATTCACAAAAATATATCAAATTCACAAATAAATAGATTAAGATCCACAAATAAATGTAAAGAGTTTCACAAAAAAATATAAAACTCACAAATAAATAAAATTAGCTTTACAAATGTGTTTTATGCCACAAACACAACTCGGCCTGGTATTTATTTGTGAATCGGTTCCTGTGCATTTGTAAATCCCCTCACGAATTTGTGGATTTTGAAACACTTCTAGCGTCGACGTGCAGGCAAATCCACAAATAAGTGGACTCCACCCAAATCTTTAGCTAAGCCAATCAGATAACGGGCACATTGAGCTGACCAATCGTAGCACGTTATCGCTACAACCAATCATGTTAGGCTTTACACTCGGGGAGAAGTGGATCTGATTAATTTAGCAGATATTATCGACACCCCTGAAAGCATCTGTAATGGGAGCTTCATTCAAACTAGCTGTTTGTGTGGTTAAAACACCCTGTTTCCAAAAGATTGTTGGAGTTTAAGACTTCTTTATAGTTATTATTCTTTATTATTTACTCAGGATTACACACAAATGATCATCACATCCCGAGCATCATAACCCACTCTACCGCAGTCAAGCGGCGCGTCAAAAGCAAATAGCCGATTATCTTCCCTGCCGTAGCAGTTTCAAATCATGTAAAACTAACATGTTTGCAATGTTAACACATTTTGCCCATGAAGTCTGTTTTCTTACCTGAAGATATATGACGTATAATTTTTTTTATTGACTATGCTGGCTACATGAAAATTCATAATTCGTGATAGTGTCTAGCTACTGGACGCGGCGCAACGCGACACGATGATTCACTGATAGTAAACGGATGCCCGTTCTTCTTCTGAAGTAGTGGCTACTACACGCAACTACACGCAACTACGGAGGACACATCATTTGCACATTTGCTCCTTTGTCCAATGTAGAAAGCCTCACACTGGGTAGACACGATGTAATAAATTACAAAACGGATGATTTTGTCTTTTAAAGCACAATCGTTGTGATAAATAGCTAGCTATAGGACATAAATATTATGTAGAATACAAAATATCAGCCCAAATGACCATCATTGAAGATGTAACAGCGTGTAGTCTACTGGGGTTTTGAGTGGATAATGCAATGCTGAAAAAATACACATTTGCATAAATATTGGATGCTGTAACTTTTACAATACAATATTATTAAGTCTGATTCATATGAAATATTATTTGTGTGATCAAGCGTTTTAACGGATAAATTCAAATCACTTGTCTTCTGGGCATTTCACTTTTAAATGCATGTTATATATTTAATCATTAGATCCAAGGACCTGCTATTTAAAACTTGACTGAAGATGTGGGAAAAGCTGTTGTGACAGTTAGGCCTACCTAATTTCCCTAATATTACACAAACTCGCGTATTTATCACGAGGTTGAATCCAGTTATTCATTCAGCATATTTTTAAAAGCCTGATAGAAACCATTGTCGTAGGTAGGATTTATTTTAGGATTTTGCTGATGTATTTGTCTGGATGTTTTTATTTCATACATTATGTGTTGAAGCAAGAAACACAACACATGTATCTCTCAACATGAATTAAATGTCTTAAAGGGATAGTTTCAGAGAAACTAAAAGGGATAGAAATACGAATTCTCATTTAGTCTCTCAAATCTGACTTTGGAACAAAATGAGGGTGAGAAAATGACAAGGCGTGTTCTGATGTGCAAAACTGCAAAGCATTTTAAAAAACAATGTTTTAAATCACATCAAAATGTTTGTAAAAAAAAAATCAAATTTAACGCAGGTTTTCGCCGTTTCAACCTAAAAAGACAAATTTTTCTCCTTAAATAGTTATGTAGCTACATAAAAGAAAGACATTGAGTTTGTCGCAATAGGGACAGTAGAAGCTGTTAAAAGATTCACACTGGTGCATTTGCATGTTTGAAAGACAGTATCCGGCCTTCAAAACAGCAGAAGGGACAAAGGAATTCAAAAAATCTCTTATGAATCTGTTCTTGTAAAGTTGTTCACATTTACAGACTAAATTCAATCTGTTTCCACTGTTTTTATGGCTCTCAAAACACTCGTGATGTTAGGTTTTGCAATGCCAAATGGTCAGCAATGGCAAAGATGTTTGTTCAACTGAAAACGTCTCCATTTGAATCTCCCATTGTTATTTAAGCATTCCAAGCAGAATGTTTGTGACATCATCATCTATTTATGGCTCCGAAGTGAGCCAGTCTGAAGTTAAAAGGTATCCATTAGCGGCCAGCTGCGCGCACAAAACATCAGCTCCCATTCTACGTCTGTGAATCAGTAATTCTATGCTATTCATAGACCGGACATGGCTGATTGGGTTAGCAGCACTTTGAGACTGATCAAATGTGTAACGCTATGGCTTCTAACGATTACATCATCAACAATTTAAACAAAAATAATCCATAATTAGCCTAAATAGAGGGCTTTCAAATTAATTAGTTACTTTGTACAATCTTGAAGCATTAGCCATTAGTTCATATTACACATAACATGTTATTACTGTGTTATAAATTGGTAATATCCCATTAAAACACCATGAATTGCTAAAAAGTGGTGCATGCAGCAATATAAAACATTCATTTTTTTTTGTAATGGTGAAAGATGTAGGTACTGTAGATGACATCAAGACTTCCTACTCTGCCAAAAAGGTCAGATTTCCTAACACTTCTAAGTAGCTAAATGGATGTTGAATGTAATCTTAACATAATATTCTACATCATTGAAATGGTCAAGATGTCTTCATTCCGCCATAAGTTAAATCTACATCACTGCTAAACCTATGAGTCACACGTGTTAAAGGTGTCACACAGAGATGCTGAATCAGTCCAAAATGGAGCAATTCTGTAGATGATAATCGTAGAATCTGCCCTTATATGATGTACAAATGTACTTTAAAGTAAATGCTTTATTAGAACGGCATGACCTCCCCAGTTTGCAACCAATAAAATAAATCAGTTTACAAGACTGTAAATTGTGAGAAATTATCTTTTTCCATTGTATGTTTCCAAGATACAATGGACTAATGGACATTGCGCACATACTAAAGCATACGTACTTCATTACTGAAGGCCACTTAAGGGATTTTTCATCTAAAAATGAAAACTCTTTATTATTTACCCTCACATCAAACTCAAATGAATGTGGTCACATCCATGTTCATTCTACAGAAAAGAGCCGGCAGGACATTCTTCAAGATAACTTGTATTCCCTCAAGAAAGTATGTTATTCAGGTTAGGAACAACATGAGGGTAAAAGATGACAAAATTTTAATAAATTGTGTGCAATTATCCTTTAAGTATAATTTCTTGTACCTTCTTCACACATGTTCTTCATGTTGCAGCTTGATTGAGATTTTGTCGCCAGTATGAATGCATGACAACAAAAAAAAACCTGAACTCTCAGGAGGACAGTGAACAGAAAGAGCTGTGGAGCGCAGCGGACGACATCTGCAGGGCTTTCGTTCTCGCCAGGCTGTCAATCACAACTTGATGAATGCCCGTGGGATGTGGCCAGCCACTTCCCATCATGCCTTGCAGTCATTCATATGAGTGGCCAACTGATAACAGAATGAAGAAGGGAATGAAGATGCCGGTGTCTATTTTGGTCCTTGCCCAAGTTCTATTTTAATAAACGCTGTCAATGTGCGCACTTTGAAAGACAGAAAGCTCCTAACTGCATTAAATATAAAACATAAAAGCAGGCGTTTCAAGATGACAAACAATAGGAACTTCATAATGTATTTTCATAATGTATTATTTGTATTTTTCTGAACAAGACTTGTTAATAAGTTCCATATTTAATTTAAGCTATGTGTAGGAACGCAACACTATAATGAACTATTTATTCCTGTAACAATATACAGTATCCATGTGTTTGGATTGCATTAGTAGCGTTTTATTGAACTGTGTTTTTAGGCCAAATATATTTTTCAAAATTTTCAGGTTGAGGCAAGCTATGATACATACACTACCGTTCAAAAGATTGGGGTCAGTAAGAAATGTACTGTAAATGTACTGTAATGTATTTTTTTTCTCATTTTATTGTCTTCCAGTAGAATTGTAAGTCTAATGACATAGAAAAGCAATAGCACCCACCCACCACCATCCATACGCGGCACAATTTGACGTATCATTCACACATTTAAACATTAAAGGTCATGACACAATTTACATAAAACATTTATGAGCTCAACACAACATTTAAAAAAATACCAAGCATGATGTTATGGTTTTCCTTCAACCTCTCTGGATTTTTCCTCTCACTCTTAGTATGAAGTGTTCATGTGGCCAAGGGGTCGAGCGAAGTAGGGCGCAAACAATAACTGACGATCACATCGAATCATGTGCTGCGATGGAGGAAACCAGCTGACTGAATGAGCCCAGAGGAAGGAAAGAGAAGGAGTCAAACGCAATGAGGGAAAGAGAATAAGAGAAATGGAGATAAGAATCTATTCATGTGTTTCTTGCCTTTAACTTAATCATCTGACATTCCACAAGCCCATCAAACATCCCCGTATCCTAATGGTACATTCCATGACAATCCGTGCGCAATGATTGGACTGTAAGAGATTGAACGATGATAAATGAAGAGGACGTGAATGATTTATGATGGGGGACTCAGTAAATTAACATGTTTTGTCTCTCTAATGACTCAGTTGCTGATGAATGCAATAGGAATATTACACCACACCAGCACCATTTCACTACAGAACACCCGCTTTTTACCATCTAATCGATTATCGATGGATAAAGCAGAATCCTGCTCTGTTTTCACTTCAGTTACACTCAGAAATGTGTCACATTATGGAAGTGAAAATGGGTGGACACTGCTGTTTCATGTTAAAGACATCTTGTGAAATGGAATTTTCCCATGCATGTTATAGATCTTATGGTGAACAATTCATCTGTGGATATTTTACCTTCCAATGAAAACGTCATACTACACTCTGGTGACGCATGCAGGAATTTTCCAATCAATTAGTCGGCTTAAGAGCGAAAGTGTTCATCTGCCTCTACTTCGGAGTGCAACACCCACATCTTAAAATGCAATGGTTCTTTTAAAGGGGCTATATGTAGAATTAAGAAACCCTTGTTATTAGCGACACCGGTGGCAGTTAAGTGAACTGCACCCAACAAGTTATTGCATACTTGTGCTTGCACTCATGCATACATAACGTACAAGAGACTGAACGTGATGATAAAGTCAATGGCTCAATATACTCACAGCAAAGTTCTTCTTCGATCTTCGCTTAGAAGTAAAAAAAAAAAAAATTGGAAATACCTTTGCAGCGATATACTGTTAACGAACATCCCGACGCCGTCCACGCTGCTGAGAGTGACGTTTAGAAGAATATGTAAATATGTGCTCTGCGCGCTTTCCTCTAAACAACAAAATAAACAACAACAAAAATGACAGCGGTGAGAAAACAACAAGAAAGCATCTGATCATAGCGATGTGGATGTTTGCACCAGCTCTACAGAACTACTATCAAAACACTGTTAGTTTGATTATAATGTATATTTGAGACTATAGACTATATAGATCTAACTATACGAGACTACATTTTACATTTATTCATTTAGCAGACGCTTTTATCCAAAGCAACTTACAAATGAGAATAGAAACGGTTAAACTAACAATAGGACTATGACCCTTCCCAGTTTAATCTAACACAGTACATGTACTTTTATTATTATTTTTTTTAAAGATAATAGATATAGAATAGTATAGACTATATTTTGGATTAATCCCATTTCTTTTCATGACACATTTTGAAAAAATCTGTCATTAATTACTAACCCGTAACCCCTTCGTTCATCTTCAGAACACAAATGAAGATATTTTAATAAAACCAGAGAGCTTTCTGTCCTTCCATTGAGAGCAACGCAATCTACACATTCATGATCCAGAACAATAGGAAAGACATCATTTTTATGAAGCGACCTAAGTGCTTTATTTTTGCATAATTTACCTCTATATTTACAAAATAATAGCGTGTTCACGGAACAACTTCCAGTCTTTAAGTCAACACAACACGCATGTGTCATTGTGCTCCCACTACTGGATTGCAAATAAAGTGGTAAATTATGTTTTTTGTGCAAACAAAGCACTTACGTTTCTCCATAAAATTGAGGTTAAAAAACTAGAGACAAATGGGTTACTTTAATGATGTCTTTACTACCGTTCTGGACCTTGAATGTGTAAAATGCGTTGCTCCCATGGAGTGACTGAGCTCTCAGATTTCATCAAAAATATCTTCCTTTGTGTTCCAAAGATGAAAGTTGGTCTTACGGGTGTGGAACGTCATGAGGGTGACATGATTAATGACAGAATTTAAATAAACTATTAAACTATTCCTTTTAACATTGTACAAACATTTGTTTCAGGCTCTCTGGATCATGTGTAAGCTTCACATCCTTTTAATTTACTCTTAAAAATGTCCTAAATCATTCACATAAAAATCTGTCAACAGGCTTTCATAGACAACCTAGGAAGTTTCGCTACAAGCCGTTCACACTTGGTAATAAAAAAGCAATTAATACATGAAAATTCTAACACATAACCCCTTTAAGAACTGTTTCATTAAAGATTTTCTGGGAAACCCAAACTATTTCTTCAATGGAATTACTGTAAGAACCTTTATTTGTGTGTCAAACTAAGTCCTACATCTTTTTTGCCATTTCATTCATTCAGAACAATTTCATTCAAACAATTTCAAAACATTTTTTCCTCAAACACATCACATCAAAACATGGCATCCACATTATGTATTCAGGCCAATGCGGTCAATTGCAAAGATTGAAATCCTTCAAGGAAAACCGGCTCCCACTGACAGTTACAGAGGGATGGTGCGGTATTATGAGAGTAGCTGGAGGGTAATCTAGTGAAGTTGAACAAATGAACGAACAATTGAACAAATTGTTATTGTTATGTTTGTTTTACTGGGTACTGAAGGGTACCAATTGGTGTTCTGAGTGCGGACTCATGGTCCTGTCTTTCTCTCCTTCTCTCAAACTTGCTGACCCAGACTCAAAGGTGGCATTGATGTGTGCACACCACTTTGGCCTGATGAGTAAGCAGAACTCAACTGCACAAAGGACAGGAGTCTGCCAGACAAACTGAAAGAGCAACACAGGACATGAAAACAGGTGAAACTAGACAGCTGTTCAACCCAGGCATCGTAATTTAGTTATTTGAAGATTTCCTCTGACCCTTAGAATTAAATGGGCTGTGCCTAAAAGACTAAAATGTAATGGTTCATCTGGTGTTTAGGAATAGCATCCATCTTCCTTATAACTTGACTTAACTAGTATTATAATCATCATCAATAATCATCTTCATCTTTATTTATTATTATTATTATTATTATTATTATTATTATATTAATTATGGGCAGTTGTATGTTAATTACAGACAAATAATCAATATATTTTACTCATTTTCACATCTAAATCTGTTATTGTTTTTTGTTGTTTGCATAATTATTTTTTTATAAATTTAATCATTATTATTATTATTGAAATTGTATAAATTATAATATTTTATATTTAATAATTATAATAAGATAATCAATATATTTTACCAATTTTCATATTATTATTAATTAATTATTCTTTATAAGAACAACAAAAAAGATATGAAATTATTATTAACAATATTAGATCATTAAATAATAATAATAATAATAATAATAATAATAATAAGGAAAAAAATAAGAAATACAAAAAAGGAAGGTTCTGATTTTTGACAGACTGGATATTTATGCATTAAAGAAAGTTATAGTCCGTTTATAATACATAGAACAATGAACTCCTCAGTAAATAAAGGAAAATTTTATTTCTAATAATATGAGCCCTGATTCCACTTTGATTCCCAGTTCTTATGTTTAAATACACTTCAGCTTTTACACACTAAAGCACAGCTAGTATATCATCCAGTTACTAAGAGGGGCCAATCAATGGTAATAATTAAAATGTATATAAGATAGAAATGACTTGAACTTTGTGTTGTTGTTGTTAAAAATGCAAGGATTAAGGAGACAGTAAAAAGTGACCCTGCCTTTAAAACCTGTGTCCTGCCTCTCAGCATAACAGTTAAAGGGTTGTTATCAGAGCTGTTGCTGTAAAGAAGGTTGTAAGACATTACTGTGTGCATGATAAAATCATGATCTTAACCCCAGGGCATCTCGGGGGAATGCGGTTGCCATTAAGATCTGAATGTTTTAAATGTTAAGGTGTATGTGTGAGAGAAAGAAAGGTATCAGCTTTATATCAGATAGCCAATAGTGGCTAAAACCAGGCCACATCCTCTCCGCATCACTCCACCTTCCGTCTACTTCCTCCCACTTTCCTGTCTCTCCTCCTCTTCTTCTACAGCAGAGTTCACCCTGCAGCGATAATTCAGCCTATTTCATCTCTCTGCTCATCAGAGCCCAGATTTAATGCAGTCTAAACCATGAGCCCAAACTTCAGACGTCTTCAAACGCTAAAGGAGGTCAAAGTGTTGTTTTAAAAACGTTCCACATGTCTGAACGCCGAGGATCAGATTCAGGTAACCTGTTTACATTACCATCTACAAAACAATGCTGGGTGGAGGAAGCAAAGCCTGTTTTTTTTTGTTGTTTAGATGTAAATGACACATTTGCTACACATTTCCGAACTATTGTTTAAGAAGTTTTTGGATTTAAGCCAAGTCGCAAAATCATAAGTTTAAATACATTAAAAAATGAATTATACATTGCTTCAGTACATTGAGTAGTTTGAGATGAGTCTGTTCATTTTTTTTTCTAATGTGACACATTCAGGCTAATTTGCAGACTCTCTGTGAACACGACAGGCGGGCAAAACGTGAACAGCCAATCATAATGCACCAGGGGAACTGCCTCCTCTCTGTGACTTTTCAACCCTATAACATTGTTCCCCCCTTACATTCATTCCACCCTTTAGCTCCATAAAGAACAAAATAAGCTCAATGGAGGCATAAATCAAATTAATCAAAAAAACAGCTTTGTGCAAAGCTATAAATAACCTGATATTTAGCTCATTAAATAAGCAAAAGCCTACATCCATCATGCAATTAGTGTAAACTGTGTAAAGTGGCCATTACAAACACCACCAAACAATCACTGTGAATAAAAATCTATTTCAATGCCGTCTAAAAACATTAGCAGACACTGTTCACGGTTTCTCGATTACAACAGCTCATAATAACATAGCTTTCCTGCTGGTACACATCTTCAGATTTATTCCGCCAATGAGCCTCATAAAGCATTAGCGTGGAGTTGATGTGGCAAGAGCTAATAAAGCGCTGCTACACTAATTAATGGAGTCATTTTCACATGTGTAAGATCCGGATCGAGAGAAGTAACATCTCATTTTTCACATGATCAGTAAACAGTGCGTCTGAGTACCATCTTGACCTACAGGCAATCAATACATTGTTATCGACACGGTCTAAGCCGCCACTCTTTTTTGTACAATGATCACGTAGCGCTGGATAGTAAAACAGCAAAAAATTAGTCACATGTGTTCATTTTACACTGTAATTCAAGTGATTATTATTTTATGAACTATACATGTCTCTTTTGTGTTCTTGTACTGTATCATCATTTATTCACTGAGGGAAAGTAAGACCTCACAACAAAACCTATTTTTCTCCTCCACCAGGAGCACAGAGACTTCTGGAAGGAGAGTGGTAAGGACTTGTGACTAGAATTACTGACACACTTTTCCTTTGAGCGTCAAGCTAATCTGGGTTTTGGCGTGATTAAGTAAACCATCGCTTTTTCCCACGTATCTGGGCGATAGTAGCGCAGCTGAAAACCGCGCTTGGTGATTTTAGTCCTCTTTGTTCGGAAGGACAGACTTGGACACAGATTTTAGTATCACCAGTTTCCGCTGCTGCAATCACACATGGCCAGCTGTGAACATGCCCATGTTTTAACAGTCTCTCAGCTGTGGGGGAAAAATGACTGAAACGTTCAGCACTGGAAAAATCTAACTGTATGTGTGAAATCAACATCTATAATTTCTTTCCATGACACCGCTGGTACTCCGATATCCTTATCGGAATATGTAATCTAGCTTAAAGGTGCACTGTCATTTTTAGCGCCATCTAGTGGTGAGTTTGTGAATTGCACCCAACAGAAGTTACGGTGGCTGTCAGGAAAAGATCGTTGTCTTAAGAGCCTTTCAGATAGGACGCGGAATGTGCGGCGCTGGCCGCTGGGTTCAGCGTTGTCCTTCAGATACAACGCGATTTGCGCTGCGCTACGCCAGAGCAAAGTAGGCGGAGTTTTCAAAATTGTAGCGGGAGTTCTATATGTCTAACGTTAGTTATTTTGATTGTTGTTCCTCCTTTCGTTCAGCAGCAAACTATGTATCTGTCCCGTGCTAAGAAGCAAGCGATAGAACTAGTCCTGCTAATGAGAAGAAAGGAGCTGGTACTATTTTGAACTTTGACCGCGGCGTGCGCGTGAGCACGCCAATGGTGCGCACCGCTGCACTTGCACTTTGGTCGACGCAGCAACAAAACGCCCTTGCGAGGTGAATACTTAATTATTCAGTAAAACAATATGTTATTGCGAATATTATTGTTACTATTTATCATTGTGTCAGTGTTTTATTCGCTGACTTTAGCTTGCTTCTTTGCACGAAGAACGACATAGTGACGAAATGCGTTTTTCCGTTCAGGGCGTTTTTCCGTTCAGGGCACTGTAGAAACATGTCGGCACATTTCAATGTATAGGGACCCGCGGTGTATGTAGATAGAAACTACTCATTCTAGGGTCATAAAAACATAACAGTTCATTGAGTAAGGTCTTTATACACCACTGAAAACATAGTTATGTATATGATATTGCATTTCTGTCAACAGATCATCCTAAATATTACACAATGCACCTTTAAGACATTTAACTCTTTCCCCGCCATTGACGGAAATTTCGGTCATTTGTGTGACAACGCTTCTGAATCTGATCCAGACGTAGTCTTTGACTCAACGTGATTTTTTTCCAGCTTTTTGCTCAAAATGTTGCTTTTTTATGAAACTTACCCACATTCAAGTGTTAATAAAAAAAAGGAATGCATGAAGCTAGAATAAAACAGTTTTTGTTTGCTTGTTTAAAAGCAGAGTTCTGATCTTTCTTTTAATATATTGCATTTTCAAATATTCAATCAACATATTCTGGGGGCCTTGAAAATGTTGACGACAACTATTTTTTTTTTAAACACTGGTGGGGAAAGAGTTAAGAGTGTTGTTTTTGTTTAATCGTGCGTTTTTGGTAAGAACATAGATCCAAACATAGATCTCTATATACTGTGTATATATATATATATATATATATATATATCGTGTATCATGATACTAAGCGGGGCAGCCGGTCTCTGGGCCCTCCCCAGCGCCCAATTTCCATTGTAAATCTGTGGTGAAAAATGGAACTGCGGTGAGTAGGGCTGGAATGGATCGCAGTTGATCCATGATCCGTACGGATCAGGCCCCACGGTTCGGCATGCATGTGATTCGTGGATTAGAGCGAAAACGTAGAGTGAAACGTGTTTCGTATTGCCAATTTACACATTCAAACAATTTTAAAAGAGGCCTCTACTTAAACAAACTCACCTACTTAATAAAGAACTTAACAGCCATGACTGAAGTAGAACAGATAAAGATCATAGTAGGAGGAGAGGGACAAACAGAAGCACTGGGTGCCAGAAATGTGTGGATGTGCCACAGTCTGAGAGACAGCAGGTGAATGTGTGTTTAATGTGTGTGTCTGACCTCAGTGTGTTTCCCTACTGTCCACCACAGTGACCCTCAGTAATGTGTGTGTGTCTGTGGTATCAAATGTTCACACATTTTAATTTGTTATACTGTTAATTTGTCCAATTAATTTAATTTGTACATTTAAATTTATGTTATAATATTTTATTATTTTGATGTCTTTATAATTATTCTATGTATTCCAAGCTTTGGCAATACTGTATTATGTACAGTCGTGCCAATAAAGCAATTTTGAATTGAATTGAATTCAGCGCTCATTGCTAAACATTTTTCTCCAAAGACAGGGACGTGCTGGCCCAGAACTGGCCACACCGCCCGCTGTATGCATTCCCGCCGGTCACAATGCTACCTCAGGTCATCGAACGGATCAGGGAGAGCAAGTGTGCAGTACTCTTGGTAGACCCGCTCTGGAAGAACCAGTCATGGTTCTCCGAGTTGACTCAACTGCTGGAATCACCCCTATGGCCGATACCGCTGGGGAGAGACCTCCTCACACAGGGGAACGGGACGATCTGGCATCCCCGTCCCGACCTGTGGGCCCTCCATGTATGGCCCCTCAACGGGTATCCGGGAACCTTCCGGATAAGGTGCTAAATATCATTAATGAAGCGAGAGCGCTTTCAACCGGGCATCTTTATGCTCTAAAATGGTCAGTCAATGGTCGGAACCTACTCTTCCCTGTGAGGGCTCTCAGAGTCTATTTGGAGCGTTCTGCCCCCATCAGCCAGTCAGAACAGCTCTTCGTGTGCTTTGGAGGCCGCACCAGAGGTTGTGCGGTCACCAAGCAGAGACTGTCAAACTGGATAGTTGATGCTATCTCGCTGGCTTATGAGTCTAAGGGCCTCCGTTGTCCCATAGGCATCAAAGCTCATTCCACGAGAGGCATGGCCTTGTCGTGGGCATGGTTGAGTGGAATACCAATTGAAGATATTTGTGCGGCGGCAGGCTGAGCCTCACCGTCCACATTTATGAGGTTTTATAATATGGAAGTGCCCACTTTGCAAGCGAGGGTTCTTTCTGTATGAATAAAGTGTTAAGCACAATTTCACAACTATATGGCCCGACGTCTGTCTGGTCCTGGATAAACATGAACTGCGGTTCTATATACCATAAGGAGAATGGCCCCTTATAAGGCCCATTCCTTTTCTTTTCCTATATAAGGCTCATTACTGATCTGGCCATATTAGGACTCTCAACTTTATTCTTTTATGAGCCTCGGGCGCTTGGTCCTAGGCCATAGTATGGGGCGAAGTTTTAAAGCACGCACAGCGTTTTGAAAGGGGTTCCCATAGCATTAGCTAACTCACGCAATACGAGAGACCTCTCGAAAGGGAACGTCTCGGTTACTAACGTAACCTCGGTTCCCTGAGAGTAGGGAACGAGTATTGCGTAACTCGTCGTGCTACTGTGCTTTGATCAAGGGATCGCTTCAGTCGATTTAACCTGAATTCTATGGCGAAATGGGTGCTTATATTGCTATAAGCCACGCCCATTCTGGCGGGCTGTGACGCGCGCGGGCGTGAAGCGTCCTGATTGGTTTGCGCATCCTAGCAGACTCAACATAGGTTCGTGCAGTTCATGCCGCAGCACAGCCAATGAGCGAGCTAAGGCGCTGTAATGTGCAGCTGCACTGCGTTTAAAAAAATTTGCTGCAATATTCTCGAGAAAAGGAGTTTTCCTATACCCTAAGCTAACTTAAGCAATACTCATTCCCTACTCTCAGGGAACCGAGGATACGTTAGTAACCGAGATGTTATTTTACATTTAGGCTTAATTATTCATTTCTGTACCTGAATACTACTGTTAGACATTGTAACTCCGTTATTTAGTATTCATCTCTGCTTGTAATTTGTGTATTTGTTCTTATTTTATTACTGACTGTTCACTTGTTTTAAATAATGTGTAAACTTTATCAGTTAGGTTAGTAGTTTTTGATGAAGTAAATATCGAAGAACTTCAAGTGAGCTTTAAGTAATAAATGAAAAGCAAAGTTACCCCCCCCATATATATATATATATATATATATATATATATATATATATATACATATATATACACACTCACCTAAAGGATTATTAGGAACACCATACTAATACTGTGTTTGACCCCCATTCGCCTTCTGAAAAAACGTAAATGATCCGAACCGTGAATTTTGTGATCCGTTCCAGATTTCAGGCTGCCCCACTTATTTTCACGTTACCTCACGTAAACCTCGCTCCAGACCAAGACGTTATCAGACCGCCTCAGCTATGTGTGTATTAGTCTGCATCAGGTCAGAAACTAGTTGGCATGTGTGGAGTAGCATATCAAATTAATGAAAGTATAAATCCTTTAGTTTAAATATGCTCATGTGTGTAGCCATTATATACAGTAGTTCTGTTGTGTTTGTTTTATGTTTGTTCTGAGAATAGAGGTTGCCTTTCCTTGCCACATTCTAAAACAACATTCTGAGGCAATAAATACTACATTATGGCAATTCTAAGAAGGCATTCTATGTGTTTCCCGTGTGTACAACAGTCTGTCAGTCATCATTAGATTGCTACCCTCAGGCTGAATAACACAATATGCGTCTGATGTGTTCAGCGATTAGAATATAAAGCTTTCTCATAAACTAGCACTAAGATCCAGAATCTACCCTACCTAAATTTGAGGCTACTGTGTGGACCAGACTCTCTGCCGACAGTCGAAAGTGGTTACGTGAGATCAGCAGCATAGCGTAGGTGTAGTTGTCATACCTGTGGCAGTGCGGAGCTGAGCTGTCTCTGCAGTGAGTCCCGGTCATAGATGACGTCCTGCAGGTGCTCCTGGGCGAGGGCCAGGCTTTCTTGTGTCTCTCTCAGGGTGTCCAACAGGCGGTCTCTCTCGTCCAGCATGTTCACCATCAACTGCTCGAAGTGGGAGTCAGGGTCCGAGGCGCTGCTCTGGGAGCCACGCTGGCTCAGCGCAGTGTCCTCGCTGATCGTGGGCATCACTTCGCACATCATCTTTACCTGCTGAAAGAGGACGGATGCTTAGAATTAGCATGGAGATATCCGTACAGCTGCTTTAAATCAATGTGTATTGTGTAAAGTGCTATATAAATAAATGACAACTTTGATATGACTTTGTTCTGCAAATTGTCCATTTTGAGAGACCAGCTTTAATGATAATGAAGGTAAATCATATTTAATATTATAAAAAATATATAAAAAAATATCATCAAAATGTTTTAATATTAATAAAAAAATAAACAATAATATTGCACATTTTAGAGTATTGAATTTATTGTACTGTGGTACTTCAAAAGTATTTTTTTGATCTTGTCCAGAATGTCAGGGTTAGGCTTTAGGAAAAACTAATAGAAATCTAACAATATCAAAAAAAATATATAAACAAAAACAAATGAAAATACAGTCATCAAATACACTCATATGTTTATTTACTCATACTCATTATGTAAATAGCATTAAATAACATTAACATTAAATAAATTAGGTTGGTTGGGGTCAGTAAAACAGAAAAAAAGAAAAGTAACTAATACTTTTATTCAGCACTGATCAAAATGCATTTATAACATTAGAAAATATTTCAATTTCATTGCAATATCTATTCATTTAAAAAAATCCTGGTTGGTGGTTTCCACAAAAATATCAAGTAGGACAACTGTTTTCAACACTGAAAATAAGAAGAAATGTTTCTCGAGCACCAAATCAGCATATTATACTGATTTCTAAAGACTGGAATAATGATGCTGAAAATGTAGCTTTGCCAAGTCAAGAATAAATTTGATATATTTCACAGTATTAATATTTCACAATATTACCGTTTTACTGTATTTAAAAAACAAATCTAATAAATGCAGCCTTGGTGAGCATAAGAGACATTCTTCAAAAACAAAATAAATCTTGCCAAACACCAAAATTGTGGTAATGACTTATACACACATACATACATGCGTGTGTGCGTGTGTGTGTGTGTGTGTGTGTGTGTGTGTGTGTGTGTGTGTGTGTGTGTGTGTGTGTATACACTTTACGTGTAAAAAATCAAACATCCATAAATAAAAATATAGTTTTTTCTGTCAACCCCTTTGTGTCTATCTGTAAAAGTGTATAACTGCTCGGAGCATCTTTGAGTAGACAGCATGTAGACTGTATGTACATAGTAGTGATGTGTGTCTGCTCCTGTTAGACTCAAAGCTGTCAGGATTGTGACGGCTGGTAGCTGTAGGGGAGACAAGCATTAAAAACATGCGGGTCCATAGAGCTCCACGCCTGGACTGTGATGATACAACACAGACAGAGCGGGTGGAAGAATCTCCTGGCAAGGACGAGATGTGTTTGTGTGCGTTTACAACAGAGTGAGTGGAGAAAGAACAGATGAACAGAGAAAGAAAAAGTCTTGGCAAGTGTATCGGTGCGTTTTCGATTCACCCGAGACACAAACATATGCCAGCTCACTTCATTGACCCGGGCATCTCGGGCCCTGTTAATATACAAAATGAATCCGTCGGAATATTCCTGGAGAGTATATGTCGAAGTTAAAGCGGAGATGTGCAGCACCATGCAAAAGGAAGTCATTTTCTTAAGGAAGTAACATAGGAAAATAATAAATAAAGCAAAATAAATATTGCTTAAAAAAAAAAAAAATTTATTTAAAAACTATATATATTATTTTAGCATTATTTATTCACTACTACAGTATATATTTATATTTTAAATTAGCTTTTGGCTTAATATTTCAGTACTTCAACTTTATTTTATTTCAGTTAGCCTATTTCTAATTTCCATTTAGGTTTTTATCATATATTTATATTTTATTTTAGCTTTAATTTAAGAAAAAGTTTTTTTTATATACTTTTAGCTAAAAAAACAACAATATAAAATGTAACGTAACATAACATAACATAACATAACATAATATTATATAATATAATATCATATTTTACGTAAAATAAGTCCTGAGTATTAGTCACACCGGAGCAAAATTGTGTTGTTGAGGAGGAAAAATTGTGTCGGTGCACAAGTCATATTTTATTATTATATTCAAAAACAATGTAATCCATGCTTGAGTGGACAGTTGGGAAGATTGCATGAAGCAGCTTTTTTATATATAAGTACTCTATTTTGCTTGCTTGACGTTAATAGCATTATATAAGTCACAGAACGTTTCAGATAATATTAGAAAAGTGACTTCTGGAAAATACGGTGATATAATAGGCCTTTATCACAGTCATTGTGTTGTCACATCCTGCTCCCATTAGTTCAGTAATAGAATTTCCTCCTGCATTATTGTCAATGGACAGACGCCAAATTTTGACAACAAAACTGAACTTAGTTGAACTTGACAAAAAACAAATATTTCAAACAGTATATTTAGCCTTACATGTTAAATCTTCTATTTTAATGTGCAGCATTATGTGAGCGAGGCCAATTATCGTCGCAGTCATTAAGATCTGTACGCTGCTCAAATTACTGCGGGAGGAATAATCTGAATTTTACTTTTAATGTAATTGTTTTTATTGTTGTAGCATATTTATTATGATTTACCTTAAATCTTGTCTAAAAATATAATGCTATCCAATCTTTGCACTCAAACACAGAGGATATGACACGCTCAAGATGATCAAACCAGTCATTTTTAAATAATCGACTTCGGGTTGGAAATATTCCTATATTTGAACAACTTCAATTTGATCTAATAATTGATGACTGTGAAAGTAAGTGCATGGAAACAATGTGAACATAGTTTAATTTGTACAGTCTTTGATCGTAATAAATATGGGATGTATAACCTAATTCTCTAATTCGAATGCTTTTTAATGTGATATGTTGTTTGTGTTCCGTTCTTGCATTTCTACAATTAAAAAGGTGGTCAGACTCTTTATTGCGCAAACACATACAGTGGGTGAAAATCATGAAATATGCATTGGAATAACATGACATGATTTTTCTTTGTTTTATCATACCTGATT
>NW_027508799.1:19102500-19107500 GCF_051911475.1 Siphateles boraxobius | reverse complement strand
AATTACCAGTAGCAGATCTATACAGGTGGAGCTGGGGAAGGTGGAGGGTTTCTGAAAGCACGCTGCACTGCTATAGCAAATCCTGACCAAGTATTTGAAGGTTGAGCTGCGAGCTCACTGGCTACTGATACAGCAGGAACCAATCAGCTGTGCCCTATAGATAATTATGTGATTGCAAGCAAATTGAGTTGAGGACCTTTCAGCCTGTGCCATCGAAAGTTTCATGACAGAACTTTTTATTTGTATCTTGGTGCCGCCAAATGTATTTTTTTTAACATTATGGCTACATTTGACATGAGCAGCACAGCACAATACGTCAAAACCAAATAAAAACCACTATATTCACACTGTAAAACCAAAGCGAAATGATCTAATAGAAAAACTCAAATGTTTGGAGTTCTACCAACTTATTAGGGTTTACACTGCAATGATTTTGTCAACACTGGATGTGACGTGACGAGTCTCAGACAGTGAACAGATGCCCCGTTCTCTTAACATACGGAATGCAAAAGATACAAGGCGCAAGCACAGCTGTCAAAAATGTTAGTTTTTATTTCTATGTGTCACAAACTGTTAGTTTAGTTTTCATTTTCATGGACGTTCAGTTTGCTTATCATTATTTCCTGTTGTCTTTGTTCACGTTTTCCCGCCACTTGTTTGTTACCATGGATATATTTAATCATCACAGCTGTTCGTATTTGAGTTTGTTATCATTGTGTACTAAAGTTCCTGTGTTTCCTCAGTTCATTGTTGGTTATTGTTTGTATTACGTGCCTTGTGAATAATCTAAGTTTGATTTATTATTAAATACCTTTGTGTCAAAACCTTTTGATTCTTCTTCATCTTTGGACTTTTATAGTTGTGACACTATGTTTACTTTTTTTAATTAAAGTTACCTTTTTGGACTTTGTATTGAGTTGCCCTATAATGTATGTCGGAGCGCTCAACTTATATCGGCTCCACCTGTTTACATTTCTTTGTTTACATAAAAAATAATGTAAAAGTATTGCAGTGGAAAGCAATAACGAGGGGCTTTTCACACAGACTAAGTTTTTATGTTTGAAAATGCAAGAAGCATAGCAGTGGAGTGAAAGAAAAACACAAGGTCTAGAGATACATTTAAAATAAAAAAATAAAAAATTTAACTTATTTTAACTTGAGCACGACAAGACTACACGTCTATCACGGCCACAGATTTCAGTCTAGTTTTTGTTTTGTTAAAAAAACAATGGAAAAGTAGCACAGTGGAATTCAAAAATGCAAGATGGATGTAAGTAGAATGGGAAAAAAAACACAAGGTCTAGGTTTTTAAAACTTGATCATCGTGTACTTTGAGTGCTGCGCGAGACACAGCAATGATGTGAGATGCATAGAAAAGCACGGAAAACATGTTTTCTGACTGAATGCAATGCGATGCAACACGCCATCCAGTGTTGACACAGTGTAACTGATAGCCCCGGTTTCACAGACAGGGCTTAGATTAAGCCAGGATTAGGCCTTAGTTCAATTAGGACATTTATAGCTTTTATAAATGTGCCTTAGAAAAAAATATGACTGACATGCATCTTGAGACAAAACAATGGCAGTGACATATTTTAAGTCAGTGCAAGTTTACAGTAAGTTACAACTGCTCAAACATGCATTTTAGTCTGGGACTCACAAACACAGTCACACACACCCATTCACAGTGCTCATTAATGGCAGGAAATACTGCAGCATTTAAGGGAGCACAGCTCGTTTAATGAGATGTAGCAGGAGACATTGTGCAGTGGGAAAGGTTAACTACTCCTGTCCGGATATCACTGAGAAAAAACACTATGAATGAAGAAAAAAGAAGAGGACAGACACATCAAAGTATGTTCGGTCTTATAAATGCTAGGGTGTGAACTACTTTCAACTTTGCCTCTGAAACAGAAATAGAAAGAGAGATTAAAGGAAATAACTGCATAGACACATATTAAAGGGGTCAAGTTACATACTCTTACCCAGAACTTTCATGAATAATCCCTATTCAAAGGAGAATCCTATAGATTAATGAAGAGAAGATATCTTAGACCCCCGTAAGACGCTTATGTCATATTTCACAAGATAAAGACTCTTTTTTGAAATGCTAACGGGTTTCAATACAGCTCAAAGTTTCTTACTGCTGCCTGGTTACACAGGTATATTTCCATTCATTTTGTCTGTGGCATTTTAGAAATTCTTCAATAAAAAGCTTGAGTCTTGAACTAAAGGTGCCATGTCTGAGATGAATCACAATCCTATAACATTTGATTGAAAGAAAATAAAGTATTTGGAATTCTGAACAAAAGACAGAGTGTATTAAACATATTTTATGAAGGGAAAATGAATTACTCATCCAATAAAGCATTGCAAATAGTATAATTAAATTAATAAGAGTGTGTTTGGGGGTGTTATTTTTTTAATATATGTGAACCTGAATGTTTTCTTGCAGCTAAATTATTGTCTATAGTTTCTACAATTGTTGTAGCTGTAATGTTTGCATCAGATGGTGCCTATTAGTCACAATGAACTTATTCAATACCTGTATCAGTATTGGCACAGACACTTTTAAACATATCAGTTATCGGTTAGATGCAAACCAAATACAAATACATTTCCAATTCCATGGGAAAAAGCGAACAGTGCAATTTTAAAAAATATTGTGATTCACAGTTTTGGGACTACATTAGTATGATTTTTGGGTGAACTATCCCTTTACTACAACAGATTATGTAAAATAAAGGGATCAGTCTGAGTATGTGTGCATCTGCCTTTTCTTCTTCTTCTTGTGACCATCAAGAGAAGAAATGAGTCACATCTCATCATGTTCCCTGAGGGAAGATGTATGGACATATATATAAAACCGAACTAGCACAAAATCACTAAAACAACAGGCACATGTCTCTGCTGAAGACTTCAGGCACCAAGTCAAGCATAATCACCCGATATGAGAAAAGCACTTGTTTTATGTGTTTGCACTTAAGCCCTATTCACTCTAGATTAAAATGACTCTGAAACACAATTTATCTCAGTTAGGACTAGCCACAGACATGTGCATTATGACAGGATTACAGTCTTTACAAAAACGAATTGAGTTTGAAAGAATCAGGGGAGCCAAAGCTGAAAATACAGAAACTATCCAACAGGACATGCAGATGAGGTTTAGTTGAATACTTCAGAAACAATTAGCATAATTCCAGTAAGGTTTTCATTGGCAGTGTTGAGTCAATTGCTAAACAGATGGCTTTTTATGCTTTTTAGGCCAAATTTACAAAGGACATAAGGACAACTGTTTTGGTTTGTTTGCCTTCCTGGATTAAACCCATTTGACACTGAATATTTGCTCCCTGTTTGAGAGGACTCATACCACTGGTTTCATCGACTTTTTAGGCTTTGGATGTTTTGATAATCTTCTCCCCTGTCCTTTATCGACCTATCGTGGGCCCTCTATCCCCCCCACTACCTTCAGTCTGTTGCGTATCAACCTGTGAGTAAGTTTCCACTTTCTCTCTGGTCTGTTTCCTTTGGGTTTTAAAGGTCTGGGGCGTTCTTTACCAGCTTGCTCTTTTCTGGGTAGTTGTTGTGGTGTTCAGGCTAATACATTACTTAACATGGTTGTGTAGTAGATGGGGTAGAAAGATGCACTGTTTATGGCTGAGTCTTTTTCCCGCGCTCGCTGGTTTTTTACAGCTCTCCTACTGTGTACAGCATATCAGCTATAGTTGTTTTATGTATTGGCTTGACACGTTCATGCTAGCAACGTGTTAAAACATGATAACAACATGTTAATTCATGCTAGAAACATGCAAATTCATGCTAACATGCTAGTGATATGTTAATCTGTTAGTAACATACTAAATCATGCTAGCAATGTGCTAAATCATGCTAGCAACATGTTAATTCATGCTAGTTCCTTCATGCTAGTTAATTCATGTTAATTCATCCTCTTTGAGGACCCATTCTTTTTAAAACTGTTTATTTTTCATTTCTCCAATTGGTGTTTGTATTGTTTATTGTCTAGTCTTTAAATCTGTTTTACACTACACGTACAGCACTTTGGTTTCAACTTCTGTTGTTTGTAAATGTGTTTTACAAACAAACTAAACTGAACTAAACCAAGGTTACACAGGACTAAATTCTTCAATTGAGGGTAACAGGGTTACTTTCAAATCTTTAAAAATTTACCAGCTATCTTCTGACTTCTTGGGTATGTTTTGTTCTTTTCTCAGAAAAGCTTTCAAGAAACTCCCATGTGCATTGGGAATTACTGTGAATAGCACAATTTTCAGTAAAATGTGCTCATAAAGTGGTTAAAATTGAATGGATATTATTCTTAAGTGGGCTAGAATGAAGTGTGACATTGTAAAACATTTAAATCTGCCTTCTTTAAAGAAATGGCAAAATTACAGTGCAATGTGACTAAACCTGCAAGACAAAATTGAAGAAAAAAAAAAAGAATAAACTTCACAAATCTTACTATAGTAATGCAAGGTAGAGATGGCAAAAAGTTCTATATAATTTATATAAATGGTGCTCATTAGTTTTGGACAGACAACATTGCTCAGATAACCCCTTTCTGCCTAAGGCCCGGTTTCACAAACAGGGCTTAGATTAAGCCAGGATTAGGCCTAACTAGGACATTTAAGAAGCTTTTTACAAACATGCCTAGAAAAAAAAAAACATGACTGGTGTTCATCTTGAGACAAAACAATGGCACTGATATATTTTAAGATAAGTCAGCGCAAGTTGCGTTCATTTAAAACAGCTCAAACATGCACTGTACCCTAGGACTAAGCTTAAACCTTGTCTGTGAAACCAGCAGCATATGTTTGGTTTTTGGACAGGATACAGTTCAAATGAAAAGTATGGCTATGTGAGGTCAACATCACGCTGGTATGCTTGACTGATAGGGCAGATAAAGAAACGATTGACAGCGTGTGATGAGGCGTATCATGGCTGACCTTTAATCCTTACAGTTCCACAAGGTTCCTATCTCT